>NW_024501460.1:3705294-3952305 GCF_017590055.1 Onychostruthus taczanowskii | reverse complement strand
CGGAAGTGGCGGCCGGGAGGCGCCAGGGGTCGGCGCGAGCAGCGAGCGCATCGACACAGCGCCGCTCGCTCGCTCGCTCGGCGTTCCGCTACCCGGCCTGAGGCGGGCGGGGACGGCGCCCTCCGGCTCGCGCGCGTTAGGGGCCGCCCACCGCTCCTTAGGGGCGGGGTTGGGCCCGAGGCGGCGCTGCCGGGTCCCGCTCCCGGATCCAGAATGCCGAGGGGCTTCCCCACGTGTCTCTGGGGCACACCGGGGAGATCACAGAATCGTTAGGGTTGGAAGGGACCTCTGGAGATCCAGTCCTTGACAAGGCAGGGTGACTTAGAGCTGGTGACACGGGAACAAGTCCGGGAGGGTTTGGAATGTCTCCAGAGAAGGAGACTCCGCAACCTCGCTGGGCAGCCTGTTCCAGTGCTCTGCCACCCCCAATGCAAAGAAGTTCTTCCTCGTGTTGAGGTGGAACTTCTTGTGTTTCAGTTTATGGCCATTGCTCCTCTCTCCGGGCGCCGCTGAGATGCCAGTCTCAAAAATCCTCTTGGCACCTGCCTGTGAGATACGTACATGCATTCATGAGATCCCCTCAGTCTTCTCCAGACTAAAGAGGCCCAGCTCCCTCAGTCTCTCTTCATAAGAGATGCTCCAGACCTCAAATCATCTTTGCGTCCCTCCCCCGGACCCTTTCCAGCAGAGCTGGTCCCTCCTGTGCCGAGTAGCCCGGAGCTGGGCACAGCGCTGCAGCTGTGGCCTCAGCAGGGAGCAGAGGGGGAATCACCTCCTTCCCGCTGCACCCCGGGGCACCGCTGGTCCTGCTGGCAGGGCGATACCCCGCTGTGCCAGGCCCCGCCGCAGGCAGGAAGGAGCCCGGCGTGGCAGGAGCTCCGGGAGGGGCTGCGGAGCTCCTTGCCTGCCCGGGCTCCCTGCAGCTGCCAGGAGGAGTGACAGGGACACGTGTGGCGGTGTCACCTCGCCTCCCAGGTGTGCTGCGGTCGGGCGCTGCTGTAGCTTCGCAGCACACCTGGGAGGTGTGGTTCTGTCACCTGGGAGAACAGACTGGTTCTGCCGCAATACTTTGGAAAAGCCTCCTGGAGCCGGCGATAGTATTTCACACCACCGTGACATCAAGATTGCTTGGAGTACTGAAAAAGTTTTTTTTTCCGAGGTTTGGTTGATGCTCTGCTGTTCTGATGTGAGCAATGAATCACCCACCCAAAGCTGTTGCTTTCATTCCCTAAAAAAGAGAAAAATGCGTTTAGAGTTTAGAGAGAGGTATTCTTGTGACGAGGCTGCACGAAGGAAATAATAAAAGTATTTAATAATGACAAGTGAAAAGGTAAATGAGAGCAATAACAGCAGAATGCATAGAGCATAATGGCCAAAGGAATCAGGTAAAAACTTAGAAAAAAGGTAGCTAAAGGCATTTTGGGCAAAATGTGCAAATTAGATGTAGCTTGAAAATACATAAAATCCAGTTATTATTCATATCTGTCTATAAAATGGCAGTGCTGTGTTTTCTGTAATTATGTGCAGAGGTATTTAACATTATACATAATCACTGTAGGACAAGAGATGTATATTTAGGAAATTCAAGCTTTTATGTTTACAATATTTTAAAAGTTTTTTTACCTTATCCAATATTAGTGTAGTAAATCAGTGTGTATTACAGATAGTAGCAACATGTGCTCCAACATTTAACAGCTTATTTTTAAGGGTATTTATTAAGTGACAAACACCAAAAAGAAAATGTGCAATGGTTACTTAAAAATAAATAAAAAAACTAAAAATTGAACCTCCTAAAACCTTTTAGCAACTAGCTGTTTCTGAAAAATGGGATTAGTGATTATTGAGAAAAATACTTGCAGCCACCCTGTGAAGTTTCAGTGCTTCTTGGTTCAAGTTTTGTTCACCTGATTGAGGGATTTCACATTTAGCAAAAAATTGTGCTTTTTTTGCAACAACAATGGATGGTGCTTTCACCATCTCCGTGACAGAAGTAACTTCTCCAGTAACTCAAGTAAATATATTCAAGCTTGCGTGTGATCAGCTGGGATTTTCTAGTTTTGTGTAAATAAATTCTCTAGATATGTCAGCTGAAATAAACTTTACTGGTTCAGATGTAAGTGGAGTGATTACACAGGAAGTTCCACCTGAATGTGAGCAATAAGTTCTTTTCTGTGTGCATGGCTGAGCACTGGAACAGATTGCCCAGAGAGGCTGTGGATTCTCCTTCATGGAGATATTCAGGATTCTCCTTCCCTGGAGATATTCAAAAGCCATCTGGACACAGTCCTGAGTAATGTGCTCGAGGGGACCCTGCTTGAATGGACTGGTTGGACTGGATGACCTCCAATGGTCTCTTCTACCTGTTCCATGTTTCTCTGAGTGGGCCTTACTGACTCAGTGGAGACAGGCAGTTAGCAGGAAAAATCAAACTGCACTGCTGAGTTGGATTGATTAAATAACCTGTAGCTGGGAGGAAAGAGCCTGAGTATGTGAGGCTCTTGATTAGGAAGAGTTTTGAGGAGAAACACACTGGCAGATGTGATCTGATATTCCCTCATATCTGAGATTTGTTGGTACTCTATTGTATTCTTTGGGTTTTTTTAATTCAGAAATGTAGAAATTAGGCTGCTTGATTTTGGGAGGTCTCCTGCCTGTTGCTAGAGAGCATATATTTTGCTGTTTGCAATGTATTTTTCTATTTCTATTATCTGGATTCCATCATTCCAACTGGAAAGTGGCAGGTATGCTGGGGAATGTTCTCTTTAAATAAAGCAGAAGAGTAAACGATGAGTAGGATGTTTATTATTGATCTCACAGATGCTTTTGCAGTCTGCAATATGAACACATATGGATTACTGGTAAAGCTGGAAAGCAAATTACATTTTCTTTTATCGTTTGTAAAAATGAAGTTAGGGCTTATGAAAGGTACTGGATTCAGGCTCTGGGGACCTAACTTCTCTGTTTATCCAGGAAATAGATGTTGTACATCACAAGCAGAGGCAGTGGAAGTATTAAAGATCTCAAAGTTCTCACACTCCCTGTCTGTACTTCTCCTTCTTGACCTACTCAAGGTACCAATAGGACAGCTTAGTCTGTGCACAAGCTTACTCCCATTTTATTTTTTTTTCTGGAAGGTACACAATAATACTGTTGGCTGTAGTTTTATTAACAAAAGCTTTTGTTCACTACAGTCTAATTTAGAAATGTCAGGTCCATAACAGGCTTTGTTGCCTTTGTTGTCTAGTCCAGATTGTTTTCATGCCCATTCAGTATGAGCAATTCTAATTTTTCTGCAGTGAAATGGTACCCCTGTACCCACTTCCCATACACCAGATTGGGAATTAATTAGAACAAAGTTGTTAGACACTTCTTATTTGTGAAGAGAACACAAATATGAAATATTTGTAATATGTGTACATCTTGCATTTTGTCAATGGGCTTTGGACAGTAATTTCTTTGTGGCATAATGTGTGTTGCTATTAAGAATTTAAAGGAGTAAAAAATATTTCCTATATGTGGCAAAATTACCCAATACAGGTATGTTTCCCCATGAAACGTGTACAGGTATACCATGAGTGACACAAATATTCATGAACATTTTCACTAGGGTTATAAATAAAATTATGCCAATGAAGCAGAACAATGAGGGGCATTTCCTATATTTCAGCACTAAAGGCAAATTAACACCACTTTCAAATGCTTGAATCTGCCTCTCAGAGATATGTATTATTTGGACAAATATTTTTAGAATCTTCTATATTGACTAAATCAGAGCTTAAGACAATGAGGGTGCAGTTTGTGAGTCTTGATACAGCTAAAGCTGACATAATTTACTGCTTTATCATCCTTGTCAAGAATGGTGGGGAATTACATGCAAAGTGACCAATTTTTCTGTGGGTTTTGTTTTAGTGTTTACATTTGAAGCAATTAAGTATTACATATTACACAAAAGTAAGTATTTTGGTTAGATGAAAATGTGTTTTGGCTGTCATGAAAGGTCATCCGCTGAGTTAGTGGGAGTTAGGTAAACCTAGAAGCTTGACTGACAGAAAAAAGAGCAGCTGTTTACCTCTGTAGCATGGGGAAAAAGGGGAAAAAACAATAGTTCTCCTCTCTTATTGACAGATGTAATGATATTTCTGGTAACTTAATACAGTCAAATTTTTCTGCCAGCCTTGTACAGGGTTTGATTGCTGTTACTCTGAGATGCAGTAGAATGCTAAAGAAGCAAATAAGACACACACAAGAAAGACTTAATAGGCTTTTTGCTCGGAATATTTTTTAAATTATAAATAAGTGCCCATCAAAACTAAGGATGGCTAGTTAATTTAAAAAACATATATTTTAATATATATATTATTAAAACATGTATGTTGCTTAGGCTTCTGTAATAAATGTTTTCTGAATACTTTTCTATAATTTTCTCTACTTAAATTCCAGCTGCAATGATTTTTCTTAGCCTAATTTTAAAAACTGCTTCTAATGTATTCCTTGTACTACTGCATTTTCCTGCCTCAGAACCTAAATTGTGGCTTTAACAGTAACAAAAAGCTCTATGATTATAGAATACAAAGCTTGGAATGTGTGATACATCACTTCATATTCAAGGGAAAGCTATGTGTCTAGAATTATGTGTCTAGAATTATAAAGTTAAATTAAAGTTCTGCCTTCTGATATTATAAAGTACTGTAATACTGATTTTTAAATTTTAAAATTGCACTTAAAACATGGAACATAGGGCTAGACAGATAATCTATCAAGCGTTGCTAACAGTCTAGATACAACTTCATTATTTCTGTCTCGTCACTGGTGCATATAAATGCTGGTACTTAGAAATGCAAACAGTAAGTAATTTGCTCAGAGAGAGTGGATGTCCAGATGTATATTCTACATTTGGATTTGTTTGGAATAACAGTGTAGGGAATTTTGCAGTCATAACTGGTTGATATCAGAAAAATTGTGCTTAAATGGTTTTGTATGTTGTGATTGTAGGTGATTGAAGCAACTTTAACCGGTCAGTTTAGGTCACAAGCAGCCTTCTTTGAAATAACTTCTTTTTGTTCATACACGGTTGTGAATGGGTTTATGACTTGGTATTGACAGCATTACACTGATGACACTCCAGATCATGGGAGTAAAAGTGGTCTCACTTGTGCCTGCAGGTCTTGTGTTATGCTGGCAGAATATGTACTAGTGAGGCAGGTCAATTGACAGAATGTTTTCTATAAAAAAAATTCTCACCATCCTATTGCATTATTTTTGAAATGATTTTGGGCCTTCAAGACTGTAAGTAATACAGTATGTTGTGGCTGTGCAAGGTTTGAATTCAGGTCCTGCTTCTGAGAAGTGAAGGTGTAATGAGTGTTTTTTCTTGTGAACATTTCTTGAAGTATAAGATTTGGAAGGTTTGCTGAGTAAGGATGAAGCTGTTTATATGTCCTGGAGAGATGTGTGTTTTGATAAATGTAGAGGGATATCTGGGTGTGAGGAGTAACCTAAGAACAAAAGTCTGTTTAGTCATTCTCTGTGATGGAGTCTAGGGAGTTGAGGATAGGTTAAGCAGTCCCTCTCTTAGCATAGGCTTCTGACTTGTGGTGGTAACTGTTGTGGAGGTTGTGTGTAGATTGTTTAATGGCCTCTAGTAGACATTTCCTCCTACATTGCTTTGAAGTCATTTAAGTTTTTGGCCTCTGTAATGTTCAGTTAGGCAGCTGTAATGTATTATCAGTCTGGATCAATCTAGGACTGAGCAGTACTGTGAAGGTCATGGAATTGATAAGTGAAGTTACCACAGAATGGTTTGGGTTGGAAGAGACTTTAAAGATAATCTAGTTCAAATCACCCTGTCATGTCAGTGACACCCTTCCACTTGACCAGGTTGCTGAAAGTCCCATCCAGTTTGGCCTTGAATGCTTCCAGGGATGCGCAGCCAGAACTTCTCTGGGCAATGTGTTCCAGTACGTCATCATAATCACGCTGAAGAATTTCTGATTATATCTGATTATATCTGATGTAAACCTATCCTTCTTCAGTTTAGAGCCATTCCCCTTGTTCTGTCACTACATGCCATTGTAAAAACTCTCTTCAGCTCTTCTTGCAGGCCTCCTTTAGGTACTGGAAGGCTGCCCTAAGGCCTCTCCAGAGCCTTCTTTTCTTCAGGCTGGACAATCCCAACTCTCTCAGCCTGTCTTCATAGGAGAGATGCTCCAGCCCTCTCATGGACTTGCTCCAGCAGATCCATGTCCTGCTTATGTTGTGGACCGCAGAGCCTGGACACAGAACTCCAGGTGGGGTTATACCAGATTTGAGTAGAAGTGCAGAATCACCTTCCTTGGCCTGCTGGTCACATGTCTTTTGATATAGCCCAGGTTATGATTGGCTTTCTGGTCAGCTTGCTGAGGGTGTGCTCAATTCCCACTGTCCATGTCACAGATGAAAATGTCCAACAGTGACAGTCTCAAAACTGACCCTTGAGGAATGCCCCTTGTCACTGGTCTCCACTTGGATATTGAGGCAAAGATTGCAACTGTTTGAGTACAACCATCCCTCCAATTCTGTAACTATTAAGCAGTCCATCTACCAAATTGATCTTTCTCCATTTTAGAGACAATGGCATAGTGTGGGATAACATCAAATGCTTTGCACAAACCCAGGCAGATGACTTCAATTGCTTTTCCCTCATTCACCATCCCTGTAACTCCATTATAGAAGCCCACCAGATTTGCCAGGCCTGTATTAAAGCCATGTTGGGTGTCACAAATCACCTCCTTATTTTCCATGTGGCTCAGCATAGTTTCCAGGAGGATCTGTTCCGTGATCTTGCTGGGCACAGTGGTGAGACTGACAGGCCTGTACATCCCCAGGTCTTCCCCTTTTTTCTCTTATTTCTCTCTCTCTCTCTTTTTTTTTTTTTCCCCCCTCTTTTTCTCCTTCTCCATCATTATACGTATGCATTATATGGTATTTCCAGGTACATAAACTTGGAAGTTGGTGTTTGGAAGTTGGTGGTATATTTGGAAATATAGCAGGCTATATTCCTGGAAAACAAAGCAAACAGGTTTTTTGGTTTCAAGTGGATACTGGAAAGGAAAGATTGATATTTCTCAGAAGAAAAAAAGAAGAATTTGGGAGTCTATTTTATACTTCTGATTGGTAACTTTAGGGAGAGAGTAAGTTTGGACAGGCTGGGCTGGAGAATGACACTTTCAGATAAGCATAAAAATATTCTATATTGAATTGAAATTAATTTGAAACAAAACTCCTGAGTTTCTGAAGCTCATTCTTCATTAGGTCTTAATTCCTCTTAAAAGAGGATTGAAGTAATTTTTATACTACATTAGTTTCTTCTTCTGAATTAGTTTATAAGTTAATAATTGGTGTCAAAGAAGTCTGTGTACTTTGCTGATGTGCTAGAAAATGAAATCAGCTGGGAATTAGTCACAATTGGAGTTAAAAGCAATCTACTCTATTTATTACTAAAGATGTGGTGTAATAAATAATGGATTTTATACGTATTCTCAAATTTTCTGAAGGCAGATTGTGAAAAACCTCTGTAGCATAACGTAATCTAAAGTAACTAAAGTATTATGCATGGGAAGTTATTGAAATCAATTTGCACATCACTTGTTTTGTACTCATGGGTGTTTTAATGATATTTTATACTGCTTTAGTAGAATCTTTCAAAACTAAAGCAGCATTCCTCTGAAGTACTTTTCTCACAGCTTTATTGGCAATCAGAACTGGTACACTACAGGATATGATGATATGCTCACATTTAAATGGCCTCCAGTGTCTAAGGTAAGAAGGGAATGTAGATCTCCCTTTTGTGATAACTCTTCCTTGGAGTTTTATAAGTGGGCAACCCATTCTCTGTGTACTGAATCATTTTAATGGTAAATTCTGTAAAGGTATCCTAACAGATCTCCCTTTTGTGATAACTCTTCCTTGGAGTTTTATAAGAGTGGGCAACCCATCCTCTGTGTACTGAATAATTTTAATGGTAAATTCTGTAAATTCTCTACCCTGCAGTTATTTGAGAATGGATCCATAAGACACACTGCAGTGAGGAATGACCAGTGAAACTGTTTGCAATTGAGCCTATTTCTCCCTGCCTCAAATCAACATAACTTTATAAATTTATATCTTCCATGTGTGAAAAGACTACAGATAAGTTACCAGACGAGTCACAGAGCTGATGACAAAGATGTTGTCTTCTTGTCATTGGATATATTCTCTTTTGAACTGACATGTGCTGGGTCTGGTTCTTTTAGTGAGAAATGTAATTGGATTTCTGCAAAATTCAAGTGATCAAAGCTGTCAAAACCAGACACTTCTGTAAGTGCCAGCTTCACCCTCTGGCGTATTCTTTGCTAAATAGTTCCATTTTGGGTTGGGTCTATTTTGTGTAATTTAGTGTCATCAGGAATGTTTTCTGTTACAAATGTCCTAGAAAAACTCTAATGTCTTATTTATATCATATTTTATTTTAGAGCAATTTTAAAAAAACATTTTTACATAATAAGTATCTTGTTTGCTCATGCTTGAATCTTTTTTATTACTACAATAACATCTAGATTCTTTCAGCAAGACAGCTCTTGAGTCGTGGTCAAATTTGCATAAATTTACAGCAAATAAGCCTTTCTAACCAGGGGAGTTTATAATATGGAATAACTTAGGAAAAAAAATAGAAATATATACTAATTCATATGATGCACATTCCATTTGGTGTAGCACACTGTCTGCATGGTCATGTGTTTCTTTGGTGTCTTCTGCTGTGCGTGGACAGAATGTAAGGATGACTGGAACTCCGTTGTCTTTTCAAAGCCTGAGGTTTTCCTGCGTTATTGGTGCTATTTGGTTTCTTTTTATTAGGATTGAGTATATTGGTAAATTTTCTTTTTGCTTTCTAAAGCATTGGCTTTTCAATATAGGGTAAGATACAATGTATCCAAAGTCTAATCTAAAATGTTTGAATGGAATAATATTTTGTGGCATAATAAATGCAGCTGACAAAGATATCTAGAAAGTTAAATACAATGCCTTAAGACTTGTCATGTGTCTTATGTGACTTCATGGCCTTCTTAAAAAATCCTCATGGAAACATCCAGCATCTAACTACACAGGGATCATGCTCAAATCTGTTCTCAGCTCATTACACAAACAGTGATGAGAGGACAGTGTAAAAAGTGTTTTAAATTCTAGATAATAACAAGAAATTGGAAAAAAAAATAGTAGAGTCCAAAATATTTTGGATGCCATTTTTTATTAAATTTTGAATATTATTGAATTTTGCATATTATTTTATAATTTTATTTGCATATTTTTATAACAACTGAGTTATTCCTGTAGGTATTAAGTAATTATAAAGCACTACATTTCTTTGGGTATTTATTGAGTTATCATAGGTACTTCATTTTTATTTCATTTTTATTAACAATTCATGCACTAAATAGAAGGGAAAAGTTTACTGATTTTGCATTAAATTGCTAATTCCACAGTCTGTGAGCACCCATTGCACCATGAAGGAAAGGATATATATTTTTTTAATCTTCTACAAAAAAGAATAATTTTTTTTTTTTTGGAAAAGCACCACTATGTTTTTGCCTTTTTTTTTTGTGGAAATAGTAATTGCAATAAAATGGCATACCATCTCCAAATATACTGAAATGTCTGACTATTTACTGCCATAGTAGAGATGTAAAAATAAACTAGTTTTGCTTTACTGAGTAAACAACCAGAAATGTGTTGATTATGAATATGTAAGTGTCATTTATATGTGGGGTGGCTGACTTTTTCCCATCTGTCAAATCTACACAGATTAAGAGTCTGATGTAAATGTCAATATGAATCCAAGTATGACAGCTCTATTTATTTCTAAACATGATGTACACTGTGGTGCCTGTTTCTGTAACAAAGTGTGCCTGAAAATTAAGTGTGTCATAAGCATTCATTTAAAGAAACAGCCTACAGTCTGCTAAAGACATCATATAAAGAAAAATATCCTTTTCAAGAAGGGAATTTGTTACTTGACTATTTTAATGCAAATTGTTTCTTCTTTGCAGCATGTCTGCTATGTCTTTGGTAGCCAACCTGATTACCCCATATCATAAAAATTTAGTACCTTTCTACTGCAGTAGTTACTGGGTTATTGTTCATTTTGAAGATATAATCAAGTCCATAAATTGCTAACTCTGCTGCTGAACTTAGGCCAATAATCTAAAGTCTTTCTTTTTCCCTATGGTCCATCTTACAAGATTTTTTTCCTTTGCTAAGCAGTTTAAACTGATATTTACAAATAAGTGAAGCAGCATTATAACATGCATATTATTCTCAGTTTAATACAGTTATATTCTGATTGCTTGGATATGTTGAAGGTAGTGTATTTCTGCATCTTTTTTCTTTTCCTGAACCTACACGGCATTATTATTTGGGATAATCTGGCCAATTCATCCAAAGCCTTCAGAATGTTCTTTATAGATCCAAATCACATTGCAACATGGCTAGGTCGCAGTGTTCTTGGGCTCCATTAATTATATTGTTTAGTGATACCTGGAGCAGTAGCATTATTAATGGTGTGTGAGAAAGATGAAAATTACTTGAGGCACAAAAACTAGTGGCAGAAAATCCTTCTACAAGCAAGAATCAGCAGAGTTCACTGTAAAGGAGTAAAGATAATGTTAAACTGTTTTTGTTTAGGTAGAAACTAGTGGCCTTTAGTTCCTGTGCACCCATGGCATTTAATTTTGAAGATTAATCTATTCTTTTAAAGAATGAGAAAAATAAATTTTGTAGGTTCATCAACATAAAGCAGTGTTCTTTTTAATGGTGATGGCTGTGGCAAATACTTTGACTGGTAAAATTGGTTAGAAGTATTCTGTTTGTGTGAGCAATAATCTCAATTGGCCACTCTGAAAACATGTTATACTACAGTTGTATTAGAAGAGCACCTGGTTGTATAGAAACATTCATTTCATGGTCCTTTGCTCGTAAGGTATTACACTTCAGCTATCTTAAAGGCCATTTCTTATGAGAAGAACCTAGAACTATGCTAGTTTGTAACCTCCCTATTAAAAACTCTTTGATATTTCATTCACCAGAACAACTTTCCCTATCCAGAATCATTGTTTTTAGCTGAGGTCTCGACATCTTTCAGTGAGCCTTCCAAAACAAAAATATCTGTGTTTTTTTATATTGAAGCAAACTTCCTTCGTGTAATTTTCCATGGGATTCTTTAGTCTCTTAATGCTCAGTGTTTTCCATGCTGGAGTGGCCACATAGGTGTTTAAGTTGCTCAGCTACAAAACTGAACATCTGCTAAGCTCAGTTCGAAGGGAGTGTAGTTGTAGGCATGACCTTAAGCCGTGAGCACTGATGTTTCATGACTCACACCATCCATTTTTAACATTTTCTATTATGAAAGAATGAAAACCATTTTGTTTACTCATTTCCCGAAGTGAAAAGTCATCTGCATAAAAATGTCGCCTTTTAGTCTAACCATTTATCTGTAATACTTTAATCTAGTACAGTGTTTGATAATTTCTGAAGCTGATGTAAGGTCTCACAAGTAGTCTTTCAACACCATGCTGTTTTTATTCTAGCTCCTGTTTATAGGTGAGAAAACTGAAGAAGTGAGTGAAGCATTTATAACACAGTGGGCAGTAGTACTTGTACTGTTAGAGCTCATTAATTCCTTTCACAGCCCAGTGATCATTGTCCCAGAATGCTCTGGCTTTAAGGATGGTTTGACTTGACTTTGCCATTTAAAATGTAGGCTGAGTCTTATAATATTGTTTTTTTAATTTGTTGCTGAAGACAGGCATGTTTGTCTTTGTTCTCAAAATTTTGCTGGCTTGATGCATTTATCACCTTTTTTTTTTTAATTTACTCATATAAGTATGTTTCTGTTCTGTGTTTTATTTTTATTTTTAGAAATATTTGTACATGTAGCATAGTAATAGGAAAAGTTTAATTCAACCTGATTTTAGTTGAATGGCATTCAAGAGTTAGTCAGGATCAGTAAGGCTTCTCTGATCATGAACGTGAATCACAGAATCACAGAATTTCTAGGTTGGAAGGGACCTTTAAGATCATCGAGTCCAACCCATGTTCTAACACCTCAACTAGGTCATGGCACCAAGTGCCACATCCAGTCTTTTTTTAAACACATCCAGGGATGGTGACTCCACCACTTCCCTGGGCAGATGATTCCAGTATTTGACCACTCTTTCTGTGAAATATATATATTATACAATATATACAATACACAATTTACTTATACAATAGTATTATTGTATAAGTAAATTTCCCTCCTAATAGTTTGTGTCCATTTCATTACCAGAACATGAAGCCTGCGGATTAAATAATGAATTTTAAGGAATTAAAATGCAACTGAACAACTAAACAAGCTTTTCATGGAGATTTCAATTTCTGTAATATTTGTTGAGGAGTAAAGTGTCTGTTTCCCACCAATCTGGAAGAGTCTGGACATTGATCTACATTTGTGGCCATGTGCTTAAATGCTATTAGGCTCAGCAAATGTTGCCTGAATTTAATATTCTTTGGCAAAAATATTCTTCATTTCAAGCAATTGGATTATCAGTGTGAGGTTACTAAAAATGATGAGGTGTTTTCACCTACTACTGAACTGAAAGTCTGGTAGAACATTACATAGTTTTCCCTGCTGCACAGAATACTTGGCAGTCTGTACCTGGACTTCTGCTAGATTTAATTTTGCTGTGCTTGTGCCCTGCTTGGTACTTCCTGATGCTTTGCAGACCTGGAAAAAGACTTTTTCATTAATCTGTTTTGTTGCAAAAATGCTTGGTTTTGGGTTGTTTTTTTTTTTTTTTTTTTTAAGTGAAAGTGCTTTTTAATCTGCTCAGCAAGGCACATCTTGATTCCTTATTTTCTTGGGTAATGGATTTGGGTACGTTATTTGTTGTTCTTTAGAGTTGAAAGTGCCTAACCTAGTTTCAGCTATGAATGTATTCTCCAGTATTTTTTGCTCACTTAGTTGCTTTGGATATTTGGCTGCTTGAACAGAAGGGAAAGGGAGATTAGGGATGCACTTTTCCATGCCCTGAAGAGATGTGCCTAGAGGCAGCTTTTGCATAGTTTCTGGTGGTAAGTGAATATAATGCTGACAGAGAACAAGGTATTTTGATGTATGTTTGTCATGAACATAAAAGAGTGTGGACAGTCTTGATGGAGCAGAGAAGAATAACTCAATGGTTATATTCATAATGTAATCTGTTACATAAGCATGTCCAAAGCTTTCCAAACTCATTCAAGTCCCCCTGTTGTTGAACACTGAAGAGAATTTGAGGAAGATAATGCATTCAAGAGTGGGAAATACTTTATTGATTATTATTATTTTTATTTTATATCAATTTCTTATTTTAATAAATCCTCTACATAAATACAAGCACTGTTTCACAAAAGCTTGTCTAAGAAGTGATATTTGCAGAAATTTCAGGTGCAATCTTTGTTTTCTTCATCTCAGTTTGATGAAGGAAAGGATAACCTGCACTAGTATTTACTCTAGGCCCTCCAAAATTTAAATACAACAGTAATTATTAATAAATAATCTTGGTTAAGCTAAAACTATGTTCACATGCTGAGAGACAGAAGTGCTAGGGCCTGGACTGAGATTTGCCAGTGGAGAACAACCACCAGCAGTGCCGTCTCAGGATGGTGACTGAACATGAGCGAATAGAGGACATGGCTTACACCACAAGTGCCTTGCCTCTCATGGCAGGGGCTGGCTAGGAAACATACTCTTTTTGGCAAAATCTGTTGGCAGCAACAGGAAGAACTTACATTCTTGCATTTCTCAACCTGATTTTGATTGCTAGATGAACTGCAATATGCAGGAATGGATGATTAAAATTTTCTCACAAAGTAAGAATTCTTGGAAAACCATATTACATTTTGAAATATTTGTTAAACTTGCATATTGATTTTGTAATTCTGCCTACTTCTAATAGTCAGAATAAAAATTTGGGAGTCCTTCCCCAGAGGATGCTTTTCTAGCTTAGCTTTATATAGTGATGCTGCAACTAGATGGTCTTAGGTCTGACTGCACAGTTTTGTGTTCTGCTTTGGGGTAATGGTGAACAATTCTTTTATGAGGAAGGCAGCCTTAAGAATAGAAGGATACTTTTAAACATGCAAAATATCAGATGTGAGCCCACTCTTCATGTCCTTTATCTAGACTTGTGGGTCACTATAATATGTGTTTCCATCCAAGATTTTTCTTATACTAGACTTCATTGGTGCCACATGTCATTGTGAGTTTTGTATATGCAAGAGGTTTGGGCTGAGTAGACATCACGTACTTCCAGACTCTGTCCATCATTTCCATAATGAGTGGCTCAAGGAGAATTTTTGTCTTTGTGTAAGATGAAGAGGAAAATCTTTCCACACTCCTACACAGCAGAAATGTACTGTATGACTTTCACAGCCTCTTTCTTGAGTAGCATGTTACCAAAGAGATTTAGGTCAAAGCAACCTTGTTAAACTTGGTATGGATTATTTCCTCCTTGGTGGAGTCCTCTCATATGGTTGCCACAATTCCAACAGTGCAAATTTCTGTAGCTTGTTATTTACTGGAAATACCAGCATAGCTTCATAGGGAATTGACACCAAGGAAACCAGATTAAACTCTATGGTGTGATATAGACATATGAATAAATGTAACATGGTATATAAGTCTTTCATGCCTTTTTGAGTATTAATTGCCCCAGAAGACGGTCCCTGTTCCATCACAAGGCCAGAAACAAAAAACATTTTAGAAATTAATGCCGTGTGGTTAGCCAGCACCAGGACCCAAAGAACTTTGAAAGTATGAATAAATGTATTCCAATTACTGACTAATGCAGGTAATGGGTTTATGGTACTTAGAGGGCTGAATCTGTTCCCTGACAGCCTGCAGACATTAGGGGCCCCTCATGACCAGCCTGCAATGTAGGCATTATGGAGTGATTTTTACTTTACTGCCTTTTCCATCAGATCATCCCCTCTCTTTCACACACAAGGTTAATTCACTTCTTGATCACATTATTTCCTCGCTGCTCTTTGACAATATAAAAATTCTGAGTGGACAGCTCAATCCCTCTTCCATCTCAGATTTGATTGTTATGGTATTGCCTGGCGTCCCTCAGAGGCCTCCAGCAGCCTTTGCTGCACTTTATGACACTTAAATGGCTGGGCTACAATTTCTCCATCTATTCACAAAATGCTGTTAATAACTCATTTTCAAAGAGGCCCTTCTTTATGTTTTGGCATTAAAGGATTTTTTATTAGGTGCCAGGATAGGTGACACACAGCCCCAGTAACCAAAGAGTTAATTAATCTGTTGAAATTTATTGCCTTTTATACTGCACTCAGTGTGACAGCCCCTAAGAGAAACAGATACTATATTTACAACTGAGCTGAAATATTCAGTAATATAGTCTGCATACTGACCCACTCCATCAGTGTATGCCTTTTGCTGGAGCGCCCATTAATCAACTAAGATGGATTTGTGTAATCTGTCTTCTTTCTTATTCTGAGATTCCAATAAATATTGAAATAATAATTTATTGATTACTCTGCAATATAAATGTGTAGTAAAGCCACCCAAGATATATGCATACTAATGTGTTTCAAAGCTCTTGGCATTCTGTGGTATGAGGAAGAGAGAGATTGTAACAGGGGTTAGGATGGAATTCCTCTGGAATGTAGAACACTAAATTCTGTGTTAGCAGGATGTGGTAGTCCTCTAAGGTAATTTTTGAGCTTTTATGTTGAGAGAAAACATAACTTGTATTACTGGCCTTTCATTTGGGTGACAATAAACACAAGAGTGTGTGTTTTGTTTTGCAAACAACAATTTTTCAATTCCTTTCAAGTGAAGTGTTTATCAGAAGATTCTGGCTTTGTTCTTTCTAAGAATAACAGTCTGGGCTGCCCGCTACATTGAAGTCCTGCTGTAAAGGATGTGTGTGCCTGTAATATGCATGACTCAGTGTGGCACATTATTTGATGCAACTCTTCTGGGAGTTGAAATAAAGAAGGTTCTGTCAAGGGAGGGATTATGACAGCTTCTGGCATAAATTAGAGGATTTATGTGGAGTGCTGTAATTCATTGCAGTCTTTCTTCATAGTGGGATGCAATATACTGTGTATCTGCCGTAGCACTGAGATCCAAGTCTTTCACACACCTAATCCTGCTCTCTACTAGGACCTGGCATGGACTATAAGGCAGTTTTGTTTACTCTGTGTTGCCTTCCTGTGGTAATTTCTCCCTACCTCCTTCTGATTTACTAATTTTTCTTATTTATCACATTAGTAGTGGTTAATCCAAGCTGCTCTGCTTAACTACTGAAATGTTATGTCCAAGTAGAACAGTTTGCATACATTTGCAGAGCTAACCACTTTGTTCATGACCTTGTATGGTACCTAACACAAAATAGAATTCAAACTATGATAAATTTTAATTCTGTTTTCACAAAAAACTACTGCACCAAAAAGTTAAGGCTGGACAATCTACCTGGAGTATCACCTGAGGAATACTGAACGACTCTTGTGAGGTAGTAAAAATGTACTTCTTTATGCTTTGTTTTCTCTTCCTCATTTCTTTATGACTATGACAGCTGGAAGCTGCCTTACAGTAGACAGTGAGACTCTGGTATTTTTGCCAAAGAAAGCTGCAAAAGAAAAGCTTAGCAAGGTTTTTGCATTTCTTGGAGATGTATTCTTTTATCTACTGCAATTAGAATATTTGTCTTTACTTCATAAAGTCTTCTCCCTTTGCGACAATGGAGAAATTATTAGGTAACATTTTCCTCACTGCCATTTAGAAAAAGCAGGTCACTGTGCTTTCTTTGAGAATGCCTACAAGTAAAAAATTCTGCTCTGTCAATTCTTTTTCCCAGAGGAATTAGGAGAACTAGTCAGTATGCCTGATGACTTGCCCTTCACTTTCCAGCATGATCTAAATTTGTTCTAAAGTTTCAGTGGCCTGTTTAGGGGACTCTATTGTCTCAAACACTGAGAAAGATCAGTTTTCAAGAATTAAACACAGAAAGACATGCTTTAGAAAGTAGCTTTCTTGTTAAGAGATTACTTATTATCATCAGCATGACTGCCACGTGGTATATGAGATATTTAGTTCTGCTTAGCGCTTGTGCTATAAGTTCAAGAATTTTCTCTCTCCTGTGTATATGGATAACTGCTGTGTGGGACTTTCAATGTAACTGTTGATCTGTAGGATAAACATGTGCATTTTGCCCTGAAGAATCAAATGCAAATTTTAATTTCTATTTATCTTTTCTAAATTCCAAATCAGTTACTGAGACAGGAGTGTTTGTGGATTTTTTGCATATGAAGAACTTTCACCTGCTTCTGAGTGCTCTGCTTTCTCAGTACTTTGGTACCAATCAGTATTATCCGTTTGTCTAGTATCGAACGCAGCATATTCTCACTCATGCTAACCATGATCATGAGTGGAGTTTTGGGGGATAATATTTTACCTTGAATAGTTCAGGAGCCCTTAGTTCAATTCAATCAGAAGTGGTTTATGCAGCACATTTCAAGTCTCCATAACAATTTTTCATAGTTTTGGGTAAGTGCTTCTGATCAGAATAACTGAAGTATAGATAAAATTGTACTGCACAGGATTTGTTTTCTATTGTCTTGCTGATAAGGTTAACCAGATGGTGAAGTATAATCATCTAGGCAGTACCATAGATCATCACACAAACACAAATAGACAAAAACAGAGAATGATGAATTTTCTATTGGTGTTATTTGTACATGAATCAAAAAAGACTCAAAACCTACAGAAAGCCAACATTTTGAAACTAAAGAAAACCAATGCCATTAGTTTCTATATTTCTGTGTATAGTTCAACTTTCTAAGGAACTCTAAACCTATTGGTCACCCTTTTTTCTTTAATGAAATTTCACCTATTGTGAATTTTATGTCAATTTTCAGGAATGTGTATTCTCTTTTATAACTCACGGCATTAACTATCTTAATAACAAAATTAAAGTGGTTAAAAATAAATTACTTAGTATGGGATTTTTTATGCCATGTTACTTGAAGTGATCTGAAGTCAGCTATGTAGAAAGGTCACAGGATTAAACTGTGACCGTGATGATAAGTAATCTCTTAACAAGAAAGCTTTGCACCATGATTTAGCTAACCCCAAATTTGGGTTAACAATAATAATAATGCTATAAATATACAAATTTATTTTTGCTTTTGAGGGTTTTTCCCCGATTTGATCCTTGTCCTCAGGAACAGCAACTTCTAGTGATAGCAAAAATACCTGCAGTGGTCTTAGGGTATCCGGTGAGACTGTGCATTTTGAATATTAAGTTATCAGTTGTTTCTTTAGTCAGTAGCATTCCCCAGGGTGGTCTGGTGATTACACGGGCTTGATATAAAAATGATTGCAGCACGTAGCATTGCAAGATGCAATTCACTCAGTAACTGTGCTTCTTCAGCCACAAATTAAGTTGTATTGAGATTGACTGTACTGATTGGATATGAAAGACTTCGGGTATCATGAGAAATGTTGCTGCTTCTGCTCAGTGTTGTGGGAATTTTGGCTCATTGAAACCCTTTTTGGAATGCAAGAACAGGCCTGGTATCACATATATGTAATTATGTTAAATATTGTGTGACTGGGCTTTGCAATCTTTTCAAGGGTGCACAAATTTGGGTTTTGTGGTGAGTCTGTGTGTGAATTATAACACAATGCCTGCTGTTTCAGTGCAAAGGATGAAAAAAATGAATGAAAACAAACTACAGCAAAGTATTGCTTGTGGGAAAATTGATGTGAGTTGGCTGTTAGGAATGTGCTGGGATTTGACCAGAAGAGAGGAGCTGGAAAGAGGACTGCTGTAGGGGTAAATGTGAAAATTGTGGCAATTTATTGTATTCCATTGGATGTATTGATTGATACACTACTGTTTCATGATGGTTTGTAGGAGGAGGCCAATTATTTCAATTTCACAGGTGCTTGTATTTCTGGGAATACTACTCTGTAGGCACACAGTTTGTGGCAATTGGGAGTGGGGCTGTGATTGAGCCTCATCCCTGATGGATGACAGCTGTGCAGGACAGGTGACTAATAATTGAAGGTAAAGAGACATGGAGTGCTGAGGTGCGCTGAGCAATCTCCAAAGGGAACAGAGGGCACACAGGTGCAATGCATGAACACGAGGGGTATAAAAGGTTGGACTGAGGAGCAATAAAGAGTGGAAGCTTGAAGCCTTTTAATGTGGTGTGATGTTGCTCTGTATGGGCTGATGCTTGAAGCCTTTTGAAATTGTATGATGGTACACTGTGTTGTGACTGTCTCAACAGTGAGGTATGCTGTGGCATATGCTGCAACACTTCTCTAGATTTATGCAGAACTTTTTTCATTTTTATTCATACTAAGGTTAGAAGTATTATCCTTTGTAAGTTCAGAGGTTTATGCATCTATTACAGTTGTTGTTATGTATTATTCAACTTGGGTTCGAAGAACCATTTTCTAACCAACTGTTTTTGCAGAAAATTTATTATTTCTAGTTCTTGATGTAGTAAAAATATGGGACATTACTATTTACTTTTGGAGAAATTAGTGTAGTAAGAATTATTGTGGATGAGTGAACCCATCATTTAGGCACTGAAACAGCCTATATGTTTTAAAATGAGAATACTCATTAAAAAGCCATTCAATGATTTAAAGGTGATTTATGCTTCTCTCTGCTTCTAATAATTTCATAATCAACCTGAAATAAATTTGTTTTATGTATATATGTCTTTATTGTCATGTCTGTGATTAACACAGGTTGTGATATCTCTTTAATTGAGAATGATATTTCTTTAAATTGGAAGTTACTTGGGACCATGTGCAGCTGTGGTGTGAGGAAGTATTACACCATCCAAAGTCAATGGCAGCCATGCCCTTATATGCTAGGCTTGTGTATGGTCTCTGTCTCCTTAGCCATACTGTATTAATATCATTTGGATAGTCCCAGAGGTTATTTTTTCTTACAAACTATGTATTATGGTTGGCAACTTGTGACAGGTGAGTTCTGGTTCCCATATATTGTATACAAGACTGCAGGAAAATATATCCGTGTTCTTGACATCAAACTGCCAAAATGTCAGCAGTCACATCTCATCATAATGACCCAGACTCAGAAATACAGAATAAAAGTGCTTGGCATCATCCCTGGTAGATGTAGGCCTGTCTGAGAAGCTGTCTGCAGAGCTAGATCTGTCAGTCACAGTGGAGTCTGGTGTGTGAGGGAACATGGCACAATGCTGTCGCAGCCTGAGCACTGCACTTTCCTGCCGTGGAGGATGCATCTGGCACCAAGGCCAGCTGACCACAAAACTGAATGACACTTGAGGTTACTCTGTCATTGGGTGCTGGCTGTTATTAAGCCACCTTGTAAAGCAGTAAAATTGAAGCTGCGCAAGTCGTAATGAATCCCAGAACCATTGAAAATTCTTATTTGGAAGGGACCCACAAGGATTGTTGAGTCCAACCCTTAAATTTCTCCACAGATCTTCACCTTTCCTAGGTTTGCCTCTTTCTAATTTTTTAAAGCTTTGATGTATGCATCTGAGCTGTTTTTTCTGGTTGTTATTTGGGACAAACACCTTGCAAGTTTGTGTTAAGTAGACTTATTAGATCTCTTTTTTAAAAGTCCTAAGCTATGTGGTAGTTGATGTCTTTATCTTACCAATCTCTGAACTTCTTTTTTTATGTTTCTCCATGGTTGCTACTAATTAAGAATTCTTTGTATAGCATTAAGTTTAGAAAGCCAAGCTGAAAGGCAATAATATATAATGATTGATTGATTTGAAATAAATTAAAATAATGGAATCACATTACAGTCTATGTTCGTACCACCAAGAATGAGAAATTAAATTATACCAAACTCTAACATCCATAACCTTGACAGAAAGAAGAGCTGTCATTTAAAAGACAGCAAAAACTAATATTATCTGGAGGTCTGATTTTTAGGAGTAATAGGTTTTTTATTTGTTTCTTTGATTGTTTTTCTTTTTTAATATAAAATTTTAATTTTTTTTCTTGAAAATCATGAGAAACTGACATATGTAACATGTGTTTTGAGCCTTCTGCTGTTGAGATCTACTTCAAACAATGCTGAAATTGTCACACACTGAAAGCTGGCAGTTAGTTGAAAACAAATAAAAACATAGAAATACTACTTGAAGGTGGTGTGTGAAAATTTCAAATTGCACATGTGTGAACTTCTGTGTTTTGGATTTGTTGTTCTTATTTCAGTTACATTCATAAAACTCCATGTTTATTTGGACAAATGACAGTATCAAATTTTAAATATTCTGGTTGACTATTTTTCCCTCTGATGTGCAAATCCTGGAAACAAGTCACAGAAAATTATAAAACACCTGGTACTTTATGTAATGTTCCTTACAGATTTAGAAATTTGGGATTTAGTTTGCCCATACTTTTGCTATTTATCACTTTCTTGACTCAAATGCTTTATTTAATGCTTGTCATCACTGAAGTTGGCAAAAATTTTCTTGAATTCCTCTTTGTTCAGTTGGGCTTCATGTGTGGGGAAAGATTGTATGTCATCTACCAATGTTAGCGTTGCTAATGTGAGTGTTGGGGATTTAAGATTCAGTAAGCAAATCATCTGAGACAAAAGAAATTTACAAAACTTGTTTTTAATATTCAAAGCATTCTGTTTTTCTGTGCTCTATAAAATGTTTCTCTGTCATTCTCTTATACAACAATAAATGAGGAAGTCAAGCTTGCAGAAAAACTAAACTTGCCTTTTATTTACGGAATTTTTCTAAAAAAGTTGTATTTTGAAGAGCTTGCCATTATGAGGAAATTTTGGTGCTGTATCAAAGCATATGTTGAAGGAAAACATTTTAATATCAGGTCATTCTACCATTAAAATTCATTGTAATTCAATGCAAAAGAAACATTAAAAAAAAATCATTGAAGTCCCATTTTGGCCTACAACATTAATTTCATCAGCAAAATATTTTCTAACATTTCAGAATTTCACAACTTTTTCAGTGAAAGTTAGTTTTATTTTTAGAAAACTTGTGATTGACTTGAACTTTCAGAACTATTTTTAGAGGAAACCAAGTAGTTTTTATTTTTTCCTCCGAGGGAAAAAAATGATGTATAAGGTATTTTATTGTTCGTATTGAGTACTTTAATAGTCCAGAACCAGTTCTAACTAAGCTAACTTTCATTTGCTGATATAAAACTGTTTTTATTTGCCAATAAATTGGAAGAAATCCTTTTATCTTGACCTTGAGTGTGATCATTGTCTTAGGCATTAACTTGCTCCAAGGTTCAGCATTGATAAGGCAGTGTAACAACTTAGACTCCAGAGAAAATCTGAGTTGTAAGAAAGTACCTAAACAAGACTTGCACCAGACAGGGAAGGTAAAATGGCAGATGGAGGTAAGATATATGAACTGGATTTAGATAAAAGTTTGCAGGGATTTGAGAGGAAAACTGGTAACATCGAAAAATAGAAAAAGAAAATTTGGCAGATAGGAGATCAATAACATCAAAGAGTAACAGAGACCAACCTTTCCCCACCAGGCTGATGCCTGCCTAGCTGGAAGATACTCATTATTACTGAGGTGTATTATTAAGAATGGTGACAATATTAATGTTTAGTTTAGTAACTCATTTATCCTTGCTGTCTTTTTGTGTGTGTTAGCCAATAAATGTAATTTACGCTCCTGAGTTGCATGTGAAATAAACCTTAGCAAAGTGATGAAGAGAAGGCAGAAATACAAAGGCAAGTTGGTAGTTTCTGTCCTTAAAGCTAAATTCATTCTTACCCCTTCCTTGCCTGCCTTCTCCCAGAACAGGCTGCCCTTATTCATGTTGTGCATTGAGAACAAGCCCTGTGCTGTGTGGCACCACAGGTGAAGGCTGGGAATGGTCTTGGAAGTTGCTTCTTGGCATGGCATGAAGCCATGGTGGACAACACACAGCAGCTATATATTAACAGATGGTTATAGGTTAGTACTGAATCCTGTGCTGTGGCCGTGCTCTGTGTGCTGCTGTAGATGCAGCTCCTCATTCTAAATGAGACTTGGATTGGATTTTTTAATCATAGGTTTTTATTGAACTCTTTGACTGGCAACTTGAATTTTTTATCTTGTGTGTACAAAAGATTGCACCTTATTCAGGGTCTTCCTTTTCTCTGTCCATGACCTTTCTTTCTGGTTCTCTGTGTGATGCTGCAGAACCAAAGTTGTTTTTGTTTGCTTTACCAGTGTTGGTTTTGTTGCTGTTTTAACACTAAACTTAAATTACCTTGCTATGATTTTCTCTGAACAAAGAAAGGTAGAGTACAACCCAGAGAAAATAGTCTCAGTGTCTGAATAATAAAAGAAGCAAAGCAAGTTAAGAGAAAATGAATGTTATTAAAACAATTCAGAATTGTGGCCGCATCAGTTTGGTGGAGGGAGAAAGGATCTTTTCATGAAGAAATGCAGTGCTGTGAGTTCCTACCAAAACAGTAGATGTCTTAATGTACAAGAGAAGAGAATAAATATTTTTTCATGTCCTCCTGTTTGCCATCATTAACTCCCTTGGCTTGAGTGGCATGTGCTGCACAGTGAAACCTCAGTAAAACTTAGTCTGCTTTTAACAAACTAACATGGAGCAGCCAATACACTGTTCTATGACAATCCTGACCTCCATGTGCATTTCAGTAGAAGAATCTCTCTGTTTGCATCATCCCCAAGTGCTGCATTTTTTGCTAGAGCTTTTCAATCCGAATAAAATTTTGGGCCCTTTGAGAGTCCTGTCCTTTCCATCTTCCCTTCTTTTCATGGGAGTTAACTAGGAAGTTTTTGTTGCTGCTTTTCAGCCATGTCTTCTTTCTTTGTCTACTCTTTAGCTGGACTTTTGTAGATGTACTTTTGTCTTGCAGATGTGGTAAAAAATGGCTTCTGAACACAGGAGACTGGACAATTATGCATGGAACTCTGAAATTATGTTCTCAAAGACAATAATTTTCACTGATTTCCCAAGGAGTTGCTCTTTCAGTTTAGTATAGTATTGCTTGTCTTTTTGGTACAAATAATTTTTTTTTTCATTTACCTTTTGGTGAAAACATAATATATGCTCTTGTATGAACACTGGTACTGTTAGTGGTAGTTTGGTTTTTGGATACAATATGTAGAAAGGAGATATTCTGGTTTGGAGCCTTTCTTAAAAAAAAAAAATAGTCACTTTAAACCTTCCATTGCTATGAATACCAAAAGGTATTTGGATTGCAGCATTGCTGGAAATTAAAAGGTTAGCCAGGACCAAATGAGGAATGATTTTTTTTTAATATAATATTAAATTAGCTTTCAGTTTAGCTTTAACTCTTTTGGGTTTTTTTAAATATTTCCTTTCTTTTCAAGAATGCATATTCATGAGGTGATAAATGAGTTGGATGCATGTTTCTGAGATCTGTGCTAATATTAGGTTATCAGTAAAGTGATCTATACATGAAGTTCCAGAAAGGTAGTACAATAAACCTTTCCTAAAGCATTTTCTGAAAATTTGTCTTATCTCTGAAAGTATATTATAAAAATATTTAGATGATTTTTAAAAGTAAAATTAGACTGATATTTAAGTTTTAAATTCTACAAATTGTGTGATTTCAGTTAAAAAAAGTAAAATCAGTTTATTTTCCTCCAGCTTTGGCCAGAAGAGGGAACCATCTCACTGTATCAACCACTTCTGTGACAGCACTTAAAAACTTTTTTTTTGCTTTTGTTTTTATTCCTGCATTGCAACTAAATGCAAATCTAAGACTGCTGAACTATCTCAGGACTCTTTCAGAGTCATAAAGATATTTTTTTACCTTAGGATTTATTGACTCTTTAGAATCACAGTGAGCATATTGTGTCCTGCATTTACAACTGGCAGGGAAAAAAAGAGGAAAAAAGTTGCTTAATGCAGATTTGTTAGCTTGATTGCTTTGCGTGTGAAGAGCTTACATCCTCGTTGTTTATGAACCATTAAAGTAATATAATTTTCAGTAGTAGTGTCTTTGAGAAGTACAGTGAAATGAAAAGAAACAAAAAGGTGAATATGAGAATTTGAGTAATCTGGTGGGGGGGGGTCTGTTAGTGCAGTTTCTGTTACACAGCTAGTCCACACATCCAGAGGATTTCTAGATTGCAGGGAATTTGAAATACTCAGGAATGACTGATAGAGTTAGGAGCTTTAGGCCTGGGAATGTTGCTGCCACAAACATGCAATTCTTCCTTACTGCATAGAAACTTCCCTGTAGGTAATTGCAGACACCGGGTTTCATTGATTGGAAAGGGGCAAGAATTGTTTTCCCTCAGCACACAAACATTATTTTAAAAATATATTGGAATCTTATTTACTTTGCTTGGGTTTTGGCACTGGGGACATCTGTCCAGTTCCTGCAGTTGATATGAGACTGGCAGGCAGAACAACACCAGGTGTAATTCTCAGGCATCCTTCAGCTACCTGACACTGTTACAGCTCCTTTTCTGCAAGTGGATGAATGAAGGGAAAATGAATTCACAGGTCAGTTTTTCCTCAGTTGGGGAAGGATGTAGCTTGCAGGTAGGCAGAGGAATAAAATATTTCCTTACTCTTTTTCCCAATAGCCCAAGACTCTGTACAAAATGCTTTTGGCATCTGGGAAGCGAAACATGCCATGGTAGAGTATTTTGCAAGCTTTCTAGCCTTAATCCGCAATATAAGTAATGCTAGGGCCTAAATAGCAAGGTAACTGTGTTAAAAAATATCAGTCAGCTTTGAACTGGTCTTTACTTGTTGAGTCTCATTTTGTTGCTGAGATTATTTGCTTGTCAGGATGCCACTTTGGTCTGAGATGAGTTGCAGAAGGCCTTGTACTTTGTGCCCTGAGGACAGCAAGGCTTTGCGTATTGGATGACACTGGAATGCATTAGTGTGTTATGTCAAGGTACCTTTTGTTTTAGTTTTGTTTTTGGGCTTCTGTTTACTAGTTTGGCTCAACTAATTTAAAATTACTGGTAATGATAAGAAGTGATCAACACTCAAATGCATAATTTGACTAATCTTCTGTTTCTTAGGTCAGTGACTCTGAGCTGAAAGCAACTAGAGTGGATTGTTGGCTGAAATTTTACTGTTGCATTCATTGCATCAAAATAGCTCAAATTCTGTGATTAATTAGTCTTTGGACTGGGGTTTTGTCAGATATTGTTCATGGTATACCAAAATTATCAAACTTATTTTTAGAGAAATTTCATTTTCTGTTTGTAGTGACTAGATCTCCCATGTATATTTACTGAAAGCTGGAGCTGCAATACTTCGCATTCAGGGGAATAAAATGACTCCGAGGCTCTTAAACATGAGTGTAGAACTACTGCTTCAAGCACCTACTCATAAAAATGTAAAACATACTGATGGACATAATATTAAAATGAGATAGAAACACTCTTAGGAGGACCATCCACTTTAAGAAAATGGAGACAAGAAAAGGTTATGACCAACTGAAAATGCTGTACTGAGCATAAGTGGGAGAAAATTTAATTGTCCAAGATGTATGTTTCCTAGGGCACGCGATTAATTGTAGTGGAAATGTTCAATTGCTTGCAATTTTGCAGAAAATTCCCTCCTGGGCTCAAACTTTACATGCTTAGTCATAGCCTAACAGACCATTTTCTTAGAAAGTTCAGCTAATTGTTTTTAGATATACACATGGGAATAAAAACAATTTTGGGGGGCTTAGCTAAAAAATAGTTCAAGCTGACAATAAAAACTTTAGATTTACATGAGACTAGTAGACATCAAAATTAAGTTGGTTTTTTGGGGCGATTTTTTTTTTGTTTTTTATTGGTTTTGGTTGAAAAAAATGTCTTCTAATGTAATTTTTGGGAGAAAGAAACATAATAAATAGATTTGTATAGATAAACACATAATCTGTGCTGTAACAGTTTGTAGCTCCAGTGACTTCTCACAGCAGTAATATGGCATATGTTCAACTGTGCACTGAAACATGCACTCACTGTCCCATAGAGCATCTTCAAATATTTAGAATATCCCTATTTAAGCAGTATAAGCATGTAGCATTCACAAGATGTTCCTCACTTTAAGAAAATCTTGGGAAGTTTTGCTTGAAAAAAGTTACTGGCTAGACCAGCACACTTTATGTGCAACAGGTAGATTGTTGGAAAGTCCAAATGATTGTATTTGTTTATGAGAATACCCTGATGGTGACCTTGCATTGAAGTATGGTCTCTGTCCGTCCCTTTACTGACCTATGCTCCATTTTCAATTTATATCACACTGGAACTAAGGTTGTGGTTGTTTCATGATCAATCTTTTTCATTATCTTTTTAGCTGGAAGTCTGCATATTCAAGAAACATTACTTTCTAGGATTTCTTTTGCAGAACTACTCAATCTTCTAAAAAGTATTAAGATTATGTGAGTGATTTTGAGAAAAGTGATCAAGCTGAGATGTATGTTGGCATGTTATATTTGGATTTTGCAGGGTATTTTCAGCATCTAAATTAAAATGTTTCTCGTCTTTTAATGCTGTGTTTAATATTTTTACTCTTTCATTAAAATTATAGCACTTTGCAGTGTTTTGTGAACTGAAGTAGAATTTTTAAATAAGTTGAGTACTTTGAATGCTTAACTAATCTTTTTTAAGCAGGATATTATGAAGCTAGAGAGCATGATCATATCTAGAAGTCCCTCTATTTGTGGTGTGTTATATCAGTTTATTATTTGGTATTGCATAATTCTTCCTCAGAGTATGTCCATATGGAATGATTTTTATTATCTACGTTGGAATATTTTACAGTAGTTTTGCTACAACTTAGTTAAAAATGACCTTGGATGAGGCTAGTTATTTTTGGTCCTCCTGTGGTTACCTAAGGCAAGTTTCATTGTGTATCCTGCATCAAGTCTTGGTGGCAAATCTCTAGTTAATGGATGAGAGAATTTTGCTCTAAATGCTGGTAATTGCAGTTGTTAACTACACATATGTTAATATATAGTTCATTTTGCATTTCTCCTCCATGGTTGTAGAACTCCAGTTTCAATAGTTTTATTGGGCATTTTTGCAAGTTTAGGTAATGGAGGATTTAGAGTCAGAGTTGTCAGTATTTATTGTCCGAGTTAAAAGTGGCTGGATTTGCAGAGTTTAGGGATAGAGTGAGTAACTGTGCTCCCAGTGGATGTTATTTTACCTCTCTTTTCAAGTTGTTTTTTTCCCCAAGTGGGGAGCTGTAGAATAAATTTTGAGCCCATGAGATGTGATTCATGAAGCCTCTGTAACCATCACCTTCCTTCACCATCTTGTTTGAGCCTCTGCAGCACATTTAGCCATAAATACTCAGCACCACACTGACTTGAAATAACATTTGCTTAGGTTCTGAAAATGCAGGAAATATTCTTCACCTGCGGCTAGCATTTGTGGAAACAAGATATTATATCATTTGGATTAATTTGATTCTAAACTTTGCAAAAGTGGCTTTGTTGGTTAAAAAGAAGACTCAACACCTAGATGTATATAAAGCTGTCTACACACTACTTCATCTGGTTTTAAATGGCTATTAAAAGTGTCATTAGCGTAAAACAAACTTCTTCCCTCATAGAATGCTTGTTAGATGCTAACCACTGTTGAGATTGGAATAAATACAGAAGGGAAAAAAAGAGCTAGTAAACCAGAATATTTATAGTGCTGTGCGCTTTCCTTTTCTGTTTAAAATAAGAGCCAGTGACTAATAATGAAATTGGAAACTAACATACATAAGTAGTTGTGCAATATGCAGATGAATGATTTACATGCTCAAGCATAGTGTTTGCTTCCCTTTCTGTGCTGTTAATTAATGTTAGAGTGGACGATTTTTTTCATTATTATTTCAAGCTAGTAATTCAGCAAAACATGTTCAGAAAGGCCCAGTATTTTGTGTGCTTTGCTTCTTGTGTGCCTGCTTTGAAAGGTCTTCAGAGTGATTTTTTTGCAGGAGGGTGAATGATCTCAGCTGCAGTTGGGCTCAAAGCAGTGGGTACTGATTGCCTTTAAAAGTTATGCTTTGGGAGTCCCAAAATGAGAATCCAGATACTGAATTACTCAAATTTAGCAAATGGTTTTAAATGCATAGCCTGTGATATGTCCTTCCGTTCCTTCATTTACAAGGAGGCAGAACAGCAATTCCCCTGTCTCATTAGGGTGTTAAAAGGTTTAGTTGAAAGTCTCTAGGATACTTTGAAAATGTAGAACATCATCAAAGACCAATTTAATATAAGCCAGAATCAATTGCAACCTGCTTGCTGGCAACAGAGAAATGAGGGTCTTCTTCCCCTTCTGTGTAAGGGGTAGCAGTTTTGCAAGCTCTGAGGAGAATGGGAATGTGGAATAATGTGCCTCAATCTGAATGCCCAGTATAGCCACTGAAGGAGGGCAAATCACTGCAGTGAGTTCTAGATTGCTTCCTCTCTTGCATACACCATTACCTCCAATTATTCTACATAACAAACTCATCATATAGCTTGTATGTTCTTTATTAATTTACATTAAGATTGAGTGAAAGAAACTATTGACCACAGATGAAAATTCCTTAAGACCTTTGGGGGGAATTCATCTTGTCTTCAGAATACAAAGTAGATTGCTGAACCTGATCGTGTAGTGTCTGCTCTTAGTCAGTGTAAAGAAAGGGGCATTTAAGATATTATTCATTTTCACCACCTTAGGTAAGCAATAGGTTAAAAGTAGAACTGCCACTGCTGGGGTCATGAGCAGGCATCTACCTTCTGAATGTCTGAAGTTGGAAAAGATGCATCCTGTCATTGCTTTCTGGACATCCCTTGAGGCTGACCGCTGCAGAGCTGCCAGATTCACACACCTCAGCTGGGCTCAGGTGCAACATGAGTGTTGCCTCATTCAGACTGACCTGTCCATCTGCAGGAGGAGAACTACGCTTGTCCAGGGAGCTTAAAAGCCAAACCCAGGGTGATTTATTGGGAAATGGTTGACTAGGAAGGTATTTCAACTTAAGTGTTTTTTATCAGAGCACCGTTGTTCAGTTTGGTTTTTGTGCTAGCTGCTTACAACTTGCGCTGGCTTTAGACCGTTTTGCTTTTCTTTCATATTTATAAGCCAGTAGTTGCATATCAAAATCTAGTCATGATGGAGTTGAGATGGCCATAACATACAGACAGAGTAACACCATACAATTTCAGAAGGCTTTAAGCATCCATGTTTTTTGCTCCTCAGAACAGCATTTTATACTCTTTATCTTAGATGCATTGCACCTGTGTGCCCTCTGTACCCTTCTGTGATTGGTTAGTGCACCTCAGCACTCCCTGTCTCTTTACCTTCCATACTGCACAGCTGTAGCCCATGAGGGATGATGCTCCCCACGCAGCTCCACTCCCAATTACTACAAACTGTGTGCCTGCAGAGTCGCTTGAAAATTTTCATCAACTTTCAGTGTGGAATCTGAGATCTCATGGCTTGAGACTATCAAAGAAGAACAGGATTCAAACTATGGCAAACTTGGTAAGGGACACACTAAGAAAAATGCATTAATTTTTTGCCTACTAAATAAAATCACCTACTAAGTATATTTGAATGCCATTTAATTTTTTTTGTATTGGTTTACTTAAGAAAACCTACTCACTTGAACAACTAAATAATCAGCAGAAGAAAGTAAAAATGAAAAAAAGAAAACCATAGGAAGAGTTGTTCATTGTCAGATTCTAATGTGAGGTTTTTTTCCCAAGGGTAGTTTCCTAATCACAATTTCTGTGAAAATATCCTTATATAGTGGAAGTTGCCTGAGAGGGCCTTTTATTTAAAGGTCTTTTGTTTAGTACTGAATTAAAGAACAAACAGTCAAACTGTGAGCTCTTCTGAGAAAAATATATGTGAATATGTGGGCTCTATGGGTGCTGCTCCAGCATGTATTTGAGAGCATGCTTGTCATTGAACTAATGGTACAAGTTCTTAAATATGTGAGGCTAAGGTTTTGTTTTTCCCATTGTCTTTTAGAAGCAGTCCAGCTAATATCAATCAATATTGTGAGTCTCTATGCAATATTGTATCCTGCTTGTCTACTTAAGGGCTGAATCCTGCTCCCTTTGTATGCCTTGCCAAGAATATGCAGCTGATGGAAGCTGCTGCTAATCATAAGGGGATAGTGGTATTTTCTACCTCAGCAGAAATCTGTTCCTGTAAGAGGCACCATGTCCCACACTAAGTCCCTTTTATTTTAATGCAAATATATTTGAATATGTTATTTAGTGTCACAGAGGAGAATCTGGCACCCTTGAAGGGCGAAATAAAAATAATTTTGATAAATTAGATGAGAGTTGATGACAGTGAGCTGTGAAAGGCAAAGATAACAGTTACATATTTAAATTAAATCAAAAGGCAGGAGTAAAAAGTTTGAAATCATAAAGAATTTTTTTCACTCCTCTGATACCTTATGTTGAATAGCCAGATCATTTTATTATTGAAAATACTGTGGCAGTAATCTTTTATTGCTTGCAGTATAGGCCTACAGCATTAAGTTAGTATAAAATTACATATAGTTTAATATATCTGTACAACACCTTTAAACAAGCTTCTCTAGGCAGGAAGGTTATCTGTCTTATAAATCTATTATTTCATTGTACATCTTGATAGCCTAGCATTGCTTCTAGCCATGTTTAAGCATTAAATAGTGCATTATTATTTCACATAAATCAACCAGAGATGTGTGAATTCATAAATTTTGCATTTGCACAGACAGTATTTTAAACGTTTTATGGCTTCGTGGGAACTTGGTATGAAAGCTGGTACACAAATCAGTGCCCAAGAAATTTAAGCAAAATTTAATATTGCAATTACTGCTTTTCAATGTCATTGCTTGCATATTTTAGAAATGTTTTAACAGAGTCTAAAAATAAATTCAGGAAAACCCCCAAAAAAACCAAAACCTGGAAACAAGGTGTTCAGTCAAATTTTGCTGGATAGCTCCTTTGCTGCCGTGGAGTGAATGATTGTTTTTTCTGATGTTTGCTCTGGTATCATTTGTATTGTTTTTCTGCTTTATTTGTACTTTGTTTAATGCTCAAACTTTTTGCTGCTTCTTGACTTTCATCTCAATTCTTCTAGGCCCTTAAACTGTAAAGAATCACGCACAAGCCTGATGTTTTAAAGAAACTTCACTGATGGAAACTCTAAATATATTTATTAGGTTTCTCAGGTTTGGGTTATTTTTAATAAAACCTTGGAAATACCTTCTAAAGAGATTTTATTTTCAGACAATATATAAATATTCTGCTGCTAAAAGGTATAATGTCAAGAAAGGAAAAAACTACATATCAGGTATTGCACCATTCTATCACATAAGGTAGCTTTATATTTTACAGAGAATAAACAAGATCATTGGGACAAGATGTCACAAAAAAGCTGCATTGTTGCTTCTGGAGTCCACTATGTCTGCCATGTCAAATTTTCTAAACTGGACAATTGCTTTATATATCTGTAGTTAAACTTTGTGAATTCTCTACTGCTGTACAATTGCAGAACCTCTTTCCTTTCCAGCTGGGAATCAGAGTCAGGGATGCTAGAAGCTGTGTGTTACCATGCCCACTCTGCCCCAGGAGTTACTTTTACTTCTTTTGGACAATCCAAAGAGCACCAGGAACTACTTTGTAGGGAATGAAGCCCAGCTGTGTTGGAGCTCGAAATGAATGGAGATAAGAGGAACATAGAAAATTACTCACAGGTCTTTTGCACTTTGTGGACAATTATGGATCTCTGTTTCTTCTGCCATTCAGCCTCTTTCTCCTCACCCTTGCATGTGCATGAAGAGACAGCAGTTCCAGATAGATCACCTGTGAGCTGAATCGGGCTTTGAGTGTTTTATTTGCAGGATGCACAGGTAATTTGTTGCTGGGGCAGCAATGGAATCTGTGTTTAGAAGGACTGAATTCTGTTGTCTCTCCCTTTTTCTTCCTTGACACTGTCCCATGTCAAGTGAATGGGAATTTTGCCATAAAGTTTAATGGTGATAGAATAAGATCCCATTATTATCTTTTGTGTTTATGCAAAAGTTATCTTTAATTATTTAAGCAAAATCCTAGAACAGTTTTGACTTTTTTTTTTGTTTGTTTTTCTTTTGCACTTTATTCTTCCTTATGGCTTAGAATTTTGTGCTTGCAAATTGTAATTGAGGTCGAAATGTCTATGAATATTTAAATCATACTCTCATGCACTTAAACATTCTCAGCTTCCATCATTTTAGCTGTGGTTAAAAATCTGGGTAGATTTTATTTTACAAATTTGGAATGCTTTTTATTTTACCTTCACACAAATAAAGGTCTGAAGGAATTTAATAAAATAATATATTTCAACATTGGGTGAAGACCTAGGATGGAAATTTTTTTTTTTTTTGTGTGTGGGTTTTTTTTTGGTTGGTTGGTTTTTTGTTTGTTTTTGGGTTGGTTTTTTTTTGGTGTTTTTGTTTTGTTTTGTTTTGTTTTTTTGTTAGGGTAGCCATAACTGAATAGCTGGTAGAATAATTTATTTGTCTTGGAGCTACACATACAGTACAGAATTAGCTTTTTACAGGATGGAGATCATGGGGCAAATTTGGTACAGATTCTGCTCTTGGATAACTCTGGGCGACTTTTCTATGTTACTGATTAAATGGGCAATAAAAGTGACAAAGAGAAGGCCTTGCTCCAAATTTTTTTCTGGTCTGCATAATTTGGGAAGCAGTAGTTGCCATTTGTGATACTGACAAAAAATTTCAGGTGTGATTCCTATAAATACTTTCTCTTGAACACGTTCCTCTTTTCTTTTCACTTTTTCCCAGGAGCTGTGGGATTGCTGGTGAGGAGAGAAGAAAAAGATCATCTGCATACATGCATTTGAATACCATTGACTTTACTCATAAGAAAAAGAATGTAAAATCTGTATGGGTGGCACACTGTGTGAACTTACCTGAATGTGAAAGAGTGGATCTAACCAGAAAGTTATGTAGGGAAATTTACATTGCTTGGGCAGAGGGACTGTGAAAGGCGAAAATGGTAACACTTCCCACAAACACAAATTTTTAAAGTTTTGTTTGCTACATCAAAATTTTATCTTTATAACCTTTTTATTTTTAAAATGTTGTGTTTTATTGAACACACTGAGGAGAATCTGTGCCTGATGTACATATTATTAAATTTGTTTCTCCAGTGCTTGGAACTCTAAGGAGCCAAGATATCTTGAATAGAAGACGACCACAATTAATAGTTTTGTCATGAACAAGCTAAAATATATTAGCACTGTTTCACCAGCAGTTCTGAGGAAGAGAACACTACACTAGCTGATACAGAAAGCTTAGATTTGAAAGCCATATAGCTGGCTTTTATCTGAGTGAATAGTCCCCTGCTAGACACGGGGTAACTGGTGTGAAACAGCATTGCTGTCTGGAGAACTGGATTTCCCAGTGAATTTGGTGTTCATGGAAAATATGCTATATGAAAGAAAATGGAAAAAATAGAAATCAAAACTCTTGAATTTTTATTGTATTTAAATTTCTGCTAAGACTAAGACTTTTTTTTTTCTGGAAGATGCAGATGAAAATTACTTGTCAATGTTTCTGGAGCAAGGAATAATTTTTTCTTATTTCTAAAAAATATTACTTTAAATCTGGGGAAAGTGTAGAAGTGACAAGTTTCGTGGAGAGGTGACTTCTGGAGTTTTTATTGAGCGCAAAATATGTGAGCAGCTGAACATCTGAGTAGTGATTCTAGAAAAACTTATGACCCCTTGCCACAGAAAGATTCTCTGTCATTCTGTAATGCAAAGAAGAGGAATACATTTGTGGTACAGTGCTGGACTGCAGAGCCATCTGTGTCACAGAGTGCATGTGAAATTCTGGCACTGCTTTCTACTCTGGCAGCAGCTGTAATTATATTAACATAAGCAGATTTGGCTTGGTATAAAAATGGGGCAGTGATGTAGAGAATAAGGATGTCTCACTTAGGTTGCCATCTTACATTGATGTTGTGCTGCAGTGAAAAACTACTCCAAGTGCAGAGTCCCAACAAATCAGATCCCTGTTGTTTTTGAAGGAAAGGCATTTTTTGTGTTATTGTTCATTACTGGGCAAGAACAACAAAGAAGTTCAAGACTAAGATTAATAGTATCAGCAGATCATTGTCTAAAGATTAATCTTTTTAAAATGATGAGAAGGAGGTAGACACAGTGAGCCTCTAGCTGCCTACAGCTACAAAGACTAATAATAAACATTACTGTGGCAGGGCTGGCTCTGGAATACTAACAGAAGCATATCTAGTTATCATCAGTAAACACTAATGGTAGCTTTGTGTTGTTTTTTTTGTTTTTTTTTTTTTGGCTACTGATGATTGTTGAAAATCTCCTCTCCTTCCTAAAGCAACAATTGTGTATTTTCTTTTGATGTCTAGCTATTTAATATTCATTTATTTGGAAACAATTCTCTCCTTCATGATATTGTCAGTGTACTACTTTCTCTTAAAAAAAACTTCTACCTTATTGCCTGGGTCTAAAACTATCAGAAATTTTTTAAATAAAAAGTCATTATAGAAATTACATTTGCCCTATAAACCCAGGAGGCATTGTCTTTCTGTTAGCTCCCCTGTAAGTAATCCTTAGTGCATGTGTATTTTTGTGCATGCCTACTGTTTTTATATTTAGCAGAGTGTCTATTTATACCACACAGGAGGTCTGTGTAGCAATTGCATAAATCTGTTTATTTTTCAAGGACTGCATGTCAGCAACTGACAGTATAGGAATAGCAAGCTAAAATATACTCATATTCTTTCTTTTTAATCTCATCACTATTTATGCATCTCTTGCCAATATTACAAACTTTGGAGTTTGAAAAGGAGTTGCAGACTTGTATTCAGAATGGTCTGAGCTGAGAAGTCTTCAAATTTTGAAATTTGTTTATGCCAAGCAGTTCTTTATCTCATAAACTTAAAAAGACAAACAGTGATAGAAGCAGCCCATTTTAATATCTGACAATGGCAACAGCAGTGATAATCTAAACATCTAAGAGAATCAGGTTCTGTCAGTCTCACCATCAGACAGAGCAGGATTTAACAGCAGGATCAGCTCCATTGACTTTGACCAAGCTCTTGAGGGAGTAAAATGTTAGTATGACTTGGTGTTGTTTACACTTGGGATCTTTATAAAGCTGTGACATGACCATAGAGGTTGTTTTCATAATTTGCTTCCATGGAGGAAGACTTCTGTTCTTGCATTGAGACACAATTTTGATACAGGTTTAAAATGAGGTGTTTATGTATTATGAAGTTTGAATTCTACCTACATTGTCCAGGGGGTTGAGCAGTGCTCACTAACCTTCAGATTTAGGTATACTGTTAGACTCCATGAAGTTTTATCATGATTATCAACTTCAAGCCAAGTATGGGAATAAGTGTATGGGTATGGTCAGGGGGAAGTAATTAGTGTGGTACCTGTGAATGTATAAACATAGAATTGTCTTTGAAAAGACCTCTAAGACAATTTGGTCCATCCATTATCCCAGGACTGCCATGTACACTGCGAAGCCATGTTCTCAAGTGCCGCATTCAAACATATTTTGAACACTTCTAGGAATGGTGATTCCACCACTTCATTTAGCAGGTGCTGCAATGACTGACAACCCTTCCAGTGGAAAAAAAAATATCTGAATATTCAGTGTAAACCTCCCCTGGCACAACTTGAAGGTATTTCCTGCCATCCTGCCACTTGTTATGTAGGGGACTGATCTTCATCTGGTTACGACCTCCTTTCAGGTAGTTATAGGGAGTGACAAGGTCTCCTGAGGACCCTTTTTCCAGGCTAAACAAACCCAGCTCCCTCAGCTGCTCCTCATCATGCTTCTCATCCTTTCACCAGCTCCACTGCCCTGTTTTGGACACACTCCAGCACCTCAATATCTTTCTTGTAGTGAGGGGCCCCCATACCATTGTCATTTGTTAGAGCTTGCAATGTTTCTCAAACATGGGAGTACTGCTGAGAAGCATGACAAAGTTGGAAAATTTAAATATTTGGTTTTACAACTCTTTCCCTCTGAACCATTTCCTTTCTTCAGGGCTGGATGAGGGCTATTGTTCCCTTTGAAATAACCTGAAGGCTAATTGCTCTATCTTTGAACAAGGAAAACTTAAATTTGAATTGTTACAGCATGGTGAATGCTTAGCAATACATGGCTAAGTCAAAGGAGTACCTCTATGAAAGTTTATTTCATTTTAAAAGTCTGTAAACTGATTTATGATGGACTTTATGCAATGCATTTCTCTTGTGGCTAAAATTTGATTCAGCATTTCATTGTTGGTATGTGTGACTGTGAATTCAGTATAGGAAATTGCTTCAATAAGGAATGAATAAATTATACCTCAGGGTCTTATCTAGTTTTATTGCAGGTAGTCTTAAAACTGAAATCCATGATGCATTTTGTTGTATGCAGAGTTAGGAAAATTAGGTATGCAGCTTATGTCCTGAGATCTAGATTTGTTTTAAAAGTCATCATGGTGGAGTTACCAGCTGGAATAAAAGTAATATTGGGAAGATATATCCAGATCATTCCAAAGGTACTGTAGTGGTCCCCTTGATTAGTGGGTCTTTAAAAATTCAAACTTACACTCTTTGTGATTTCAGTAGTTCCATGATATAAAAATTGGAAAGATGCAGTGCTTGGACAGGTCTTTTGTTTAAAAAAATGCTTCCTATGTAGAAGAAAAACCCAAACAGAAGCATACAAAAGTGCTTGTGGAACTCATACCAGTTTTGCTTGCCATCTGTCAGACTTGGTTTATAACATCTGACTTGGTCACCCTGGTTCAAATTTCTGTATGTCACTACAGCTCAGTGAAAAGCTCTTTTAAATATGTCATTGGCTTCATGGCAACACTGTAACATTTTTGTCCTGTGAGAACTGGATAAGATTGAGTTCGACAACCCTAAATTGTCAAAAAATGTTGCTGTGGTAAAAATCCCAATTTGTCCAAGTTTGGGATTAGGAGTGAGTCTTTGGGTTACAAGTTCTTTGGATGATCCCACCGTCAACTGTAAGAGTCACTGCAGCGTGTAAGTGTGCATTGCCCGAGATATTGTGCATCGCTTTTAAAATACACTGAGCATTTATATTTGGGAAATATCTCCCTAATTGTATATATTGTTCTGGGTCATTATTTTCTCATTGTTTAAATTGCAGCTCATTTATTTAAAAGAATACTTGTCAAAGGAAAGCTTTAAGTACTGATTTAAGAAAGCAGTGTTAAATAATTGAAATGACTGTGATAAAATTGCCTTAGTTTAAACAGACCAGTTTTATCAGTCTGTTTAATGAATTGTGCTTTTATAGGGTGAGATAAATCTAATGTGAATTCAAGTGGTTGCACTAGAAATACAGCTCTAGGTGTGATCTCTAGTGGGCTTAGCTGGCAGAATTAGAGGAAAAAATGGCAGCTCAACTTCTGCATTTCCTTTCATGTGAATTCAAGTGGTTGCACTAGAAATACAGCTCTAGGTGTGGTCTCTAGTGGGCTTAGCTGGCAACACACCTCATGTACTATAAGCAATTCTGATATCTTGCAGAGTTTTTTAATAGCTATGTAACTGTAATGTCTGGGTATTTACATTTGGATTGTGCATTGGTGGTAAAGTGTCTTGGTCATTACTTTGAAGATATTTGTACCTCTTGATGTAGAAATAAACTTAGAGTTTCATCCAGTCCTAGAAGCGTTAATTTTTACTCACTGGAATAGTGACACAATTTCTTTGTAGACTGAGGGGACTTGGCAGGCAGGTCTTGCTGCTTACTGATAGTTTAGAAGGACGTTTCTTGCACGATAACCATCCTATCTGCCTTGCAACCAGGCTGAAGACAGCCATTCATCACTGGTTGACACAGGAGCATCCTGGGATATTTTGTGTTCTATTGTTTATGCTTCTGTACATTGTGAGAACACATCTTGCACGCAAGAAGAGAGTTAAACATTAAAAATGCATAGCAAGTCCTTTATACATCATTAGCTCTTCTCTCTGCTAATCCATTTAAATAACCTACGTAGCAGGAATGGTACCTAATTTGGGGGCATAAGTGTGTGCTTCCTGTAGGACAGAGTCACTTTGCACTTGTATGCCTTCCCATACTGGACTAGCATGCATGGTGCAGTGAGTTTCCATAGAAGGTCTAGGGAGGTAGCATACAATGTGTGAGACAATGTCACATCCTGGTCCCAAAAACAATGGTGAAAATCTTGTCCGGTAGGACAAGGAATATGCAGTTGGTGTTGTGTAACTCAAGGGGATCACAGAACCAGTTACTAGCAGTTTTTATAGCTGGATTTACCCACATTATGTGTTTCTTAAATGCTGTTATGATGAGTCGGGGCACATTTTGCCCTATCAGCAATCATTGTGGATCTAAGGGTAACTTAGGAGATAAGGCAATGCTCTGAGTGGGGCATGTACACATACCTTCAACAGCTTCCAGCCGTTGATAGTCTGTCTAATAAAAGAAATACAAACTTGCAGTGTGAGGAGAATTTGTCAGACAGTATGTGACATACTTTCCAGCAAATTTTACACCAGCAGCAGTTGAATGCATTCAGATATTTCTTGTTCTCACCAAGGCTTTCATCACTAGACTTGTGTAACCAGTCTATATGGTCAACTCTGCAACTACACTTGCAGAGCTGGAAATTTTAATGATTACTTTGGGGAAAAAAAAAAAATTAAAAATAGAGGTTGGAGCATGACTGCTTTATACAAAACACTTTCCAGGGGAAGGCCGTGTTACAAGACACTCGTATACAATGTCATTTTGTTCCAATCAAACTGGCATGTATATTTCAAAACACTGTGTGTCTTCATGTCTTATATTTTTAGTTTATTATCCTTAGGTGTGCCATTCCCTCTCTGGTTGTTTTCTGCAACATTGCTGTGTCTACTGACTGATACCAGGGTGTTGACAAAAGCCCCAGTTTATCTGAAGGAAATTTTTTGAGATTTCAATTGTTTTGCTGTTCTGAAAGGTGAGGGGAAATGCTCTTTATTGCAGAAGTTGTGAAACAGGATATTTTATAATTTGAGCTGGCTATTACTCCTCTTCTTCCTTCCTGAAACAATCTATCTCCAAGATAGATTGTTTCAGGGAGGTTTTCCTGTTCTGTGTGTGTTTTCCTGTTCTGTGTCTGCTACTGCCAGAAAATGGTCTTGCAGTTTTTATTACAGACTATCAGCTTGTCCATCTGCAAAAAACCAGACAGGATTCTTGTATCACTTAGCATCTGTCTAGAGAATTCAGCTTAAGTTTTAAGATTGTTGAAAACAAGTGCTTTGAAGAATAGCTTGATTCTGATGGATTCTAATAAGGGAAAGAAACAGGTCTACATAGCTGTTTTTCATACTGGTTTTATGATATGGGAATGAATAAGAAAACAAGAAAAAGTGAGTGTATAAAATGGGGGAGGCATTTGAAGTATAAGAGGTTAACATTTTTAGAGTTCAGAAAGTACTTATATTTTTATTAGACAGTAGGCTTTTCTGTCTTTGTTTTCTAGCCATTTCATATTTCTACTACAAAATTTTAAATAGTGGAAGGATATGTTAAATACCAAGGAAAATTATTTTTAAAAGCTATTTTAAAAATTAATTTAAATGTAGGCAGACATAGTATTATAGCATTAAAACACCCCAGGGTCTTTTTCATTGGTCCATTAATACTTGCCTCGAGTGGTAGAACATACCTGAGGCAAGATTTAATGAACCAATAAAACATGCCCTAGAGTGCCCTAATGCTATATTGCTAACCATTCCTATTACATAAATGCTCTGTTTGCATACTTTCTTCATACATTTAAGAAAAAATCTTCAATTAAGTGAAGACCATATGACAATTCTTATCCAGAGTTTCCTTCAGCATATTTTGATGTGATTAAAATGATTATTTGATATATCCTCAACCATCCAAAGCCCAAAATTTTATGGACTGTCCAGTTGGCAAATCCTTTAAGTGTGGTTATGTGTTAAGTCAGTGTGTTTTCTTTCAGTTACTGAGAATTTTCTGAAGTCTTTCTAAATAATTTGAATGGAATGCTGTTCTATTTATTTTTTTTTTCTTGAAACTACCCCACTTGTTTGTCTAGAATCCACCCCAAAGTAGAAATCTGGCAGAACTGGTCATATGGCCAGTCCCGTTAAAATCCTCAAGGATTTTAGTGAAATGATGTTGTCCAAAACCTCTGACATTTAGTCAGAGTCATTTTACTCCTTCTGAAGGAGGAAGATTTTTAGTGTTGTAAATCAGCTTTAATGGGCTTAAGATGGTTTACATCAGCTGATAGTCCAGCTCTTTGCTTTCCAGCACATTCAGTAGGATTAGAAATGCTATATTTGTATTAAATCTGACAGCTGAGATGGAAGAAAGTATGACAGATGTTTATTGTATCTTGCAGTTGTTAATTTAAAGCCTTTGACTGAAGTTAGCTTTTGCCCTAATGATTTAGAATTCATAACCATGAGCAAAAATTGATAAACATACCTAAGTGTTTATTTACTTACTAATAGGAAAAAGAATGAGAAGATTGGTTTTGAATGTTGTTGCATGAAGAATAATAATCATTCATCAGAAAATGGGGGTTTTTGTGCATTATTAGTTTTGCTTTCCAGCATTGTTTTGAGGTAGGATGATATCTGAAAGAAGACTGAGATTTATAGTTATAGATTATAAAAATGGCTGATGACTTTTACATAACTGACAATCTAAATTATTTTTGCCTTAATGTAACTTCATAGTAGTCAGAGCCAAATTAGATATGACTTAAGAGGTATGCATTTAGCAGAATCCTTACTTGATGGCTTAGGAGGCGAGAAAGAGAATCCCATGTTGTTAAACTGATATATAAAAATTGAAGAAATCACCACTGAGGCGTTTTCAGGGGTGGGGAAGCTTTCCAGGCCAGGCTCGACCTGTGCAAGAGTATTTGACAAGTTGAGCATACGTGAGGATATGAGTCACATATATCTGTTAGGGCAAAAGTAACTTCACTTACTTGTGAGTCTAGATCCTCAGCTATTGTGAGCTGGCAGAGTTCCATGTAAGGCAATGAAATTATACCAGCTTATACCAGAGGATGAACTGGCCCCTAATTTTTCAAGTAACATGCTCATTAAATGCTTAGAGCCAAGTATTTTCCTGGCATGACTCCATTGCCCTTAATGGAATTAGGCCAGGAGAGCATTTGGCCATTATTTGAAACAGATCATAATCTAAGGGGAACCAGGTTTCTCTCTTTTTCTTTAGATATATAGCATTAGCAAACTGTATGCGATTTTTATAAGACATAATATATGAAATACTGGCTAAAAGTCTGCACAGAGATCTCACAGGTACACCCCCAGATGTTCTTGATGTGCTACCTTCTTTGGAACAAATAATATTGACTTGATCACAGGTTTAAACTTTTCACACTCTTCTGGAAATGTACTATCTAGACTGTCATCTCTTGTCCCTATTACTTCTTTTCACATCACTTCATTGTACAGTCATCAAAGAAATTTAAGCAGGGTTAAACTTATTGTGAAAGTTAAGACTATCTGAAAAATGATACTATTTAAATTCTAGGACCAGATAACTGATGAATATTTTCCAGAGTCATTACTAGCACAGTGTTCTTTCAAAAGCATAGTGGCACATTCTCTTTAACATTTTTTGCTGCATCATCTAGCAGCTAAAAGGCTTGAATGGATTTAGTATAGCATTCTGTTACCAGAAATTGTTTCCTAGAGACAATTTCATTCTTTTTAAAGCTTGAGGTATTTGTCTAAGTTTTACCTTCATGTCTTTTCAGCAGCTTAGTTATGGTTAGCTGGGCCTTATTCTTTTGGCTTAGTGTGAGGATGATGTGAGCTTGGTTATGCTGGACATGAAATGTGTCTGAGAATCAGTTATGGACATTCAAATATAGTTTGTTTTGGTTTTTCCCCTTTTTTCTGCACCACCCCCCAAGTTACCTCAAACATAGCTTAACTCTTTTTGCCTTCTTTACTGTTTTGACATGTCTCTTTTTTTTTTTTATATGTTGCTCTGAGATGTTACATACTACTCTCAGCAGCAGCTGGGTCTAGACCTTTGGGGGAAAAAAGCTCTTTACTGTATTTTTGGAGGACAATTTTGGAAATGTGAATGTTACTGCCCACCCTAACTCATAACTGTTATTTATTAAAGAAAACCATTTTTGAAATAAATATTTACCATTGAAGGGCTCGAGGCCTTGATACAGTGCTTTGCAGCTGAGTTCAGGCATATCAGGAATCCTGCCTCAGGGAAGATGGACTTCCCATATAAAGGTTATAAATCCAGTTCATTGGTTGCTTTGTGACCTGCATGCAGTTTTGTGGATACATGAGTAACCCAAACATTAAAATCCAAAACAGAATCACCAGCCTTTTCTACAACATTCTTATTAAAGCTGGGCCAAGAGAGATCACTGCAAACTACTTGCAGTTGTGAGTGATGTAACACAGCTCAAGGGCATTCAGTACCTGGCAAGCAGAACTGTCTTTGAATGGGCTTAGATAAAGGACCACCACGAAAACACAGAATGAAAAACAGTGGAAGGGAAATCCTTTGCCAATTAGTACCCAAAACATTCAGATGAACAAGAAGAGCTCCTTAAGCAAACCAAGTTGGGGGATGAAGTGTCTGGAAACCAGGTGGTAGGATGAAATGACTCATTTGAAGTTATGAATGAAAACATAATCGAATGTCAAGGAGTCAGTAAAACTTCTGGCTTGCATAAGCAGGGCTAATGTTTTCACATATCTTTCATGTTTTGGACTTGACCTAGGGCATGTAAAAGAAGCAGGTATCTTTCCATGGAAGGGGAAGGGCACTATTACTGTTACAAATAATACCTTCTTGAATGCAGCCCCTGCCTCCTCTCTTTGCTCACCATCCTGTTTTGAATTACTCTAAATCAAAATCTAGCCAAATAATTTATGACAAGTAAATGTGATAGAGGGAGAAGGAGCTCTGTGACTGTCCTGATAACGCCAGCCTGCAGAGTTGTTTCCTTGTAGAAATGAGAGTTTCCCAATTCTCTGATGAAGTGATACAGTGGAAGCAACAGAGCACAATAGCACCATGAGTTCTTGTTGGGGCTGGTGAGTGGCTTAATGGCAATCTGAATCTGCTTATTTGATTTTTCTTTTGTTTCAAAGAGGGCATCTGCACGTCAGCATGTTTTCAGTTCTACTGAGCAGCAGAGTAGTAATCTTGCAATAACAGTCATTGCATGTGCAGGACTGGATGTTTGTAAAGAATATATTTATTTATTCCTGTGAAATCAAGTATAGAGATGCATACCAAGTTTAAATGAATGGCTACACTGTAAAACTGGTGGTTTTTTCCCCCTCAATGCACGGTTGAGTGGATGGTTACTTTTTCTATTCCTAAACACAATTTATGGGAAAAATATTTGTGTGAGATAGCCCAAGTAATTAGCCAGTTTACTCATGCAGATAAATATTTTTTTATTCAACTTGGAACATCTTTTTGGCAGCATTGCCTTTAATTACAGAAACATTTAAAGGATGACAAGGATGTAGTGCATACTAAAAATATTCTGTGCAAATAGTGAGAGGATTTAGGTGAGTAGCAGCAGCTCTGTAATTACCTTGCAGCCAGAAAGACCCTCACGTTGTTTGAAGGCTGTTAAAAATAAGGAAAGAAATAATTTTCTTCTCATGGGAAAGGAATTAATTAACAATGTGCTGAGAGCCTTGGGATTGGTTCTCATCCAAAGCAGATAAATAAACCAAGCATTATTTCAGACTGCTCAACACGAGCAACTGTTACACTGAGAGAGCAGCTTTGTAGGGCTGAACAGCAAATCTGGCCCATGAGGGAAATGGCTAAGGGAATTTTAAAGCACCTTTGTACCTTTCTAGCGTGGCTTATTCCAGAGGTCACTGGGATGCTCTGCTGAGTAGAGGCAGCCTGAAGGCCTAAGTAACTCCATCCCTTTGGCTGACCTGCCAACTGACCTGCTCCTCTTTTTTAATCTGAATTCTGTCAGTTTGGGCTTGCACTGAGGTCTGCAGAAGGCAGCTTCAAAAATAAGTTTGTGAGACATCTGCACTGAAGGAGACAATTCTTAACCACATCATTAGATCTGGAGTTTGCTTGTGCTCCAGTGTTTTCAGCTGACCTCAGCGGTCTAGCTCCTAGGATCATAGACCTATCCCTAAATACCAGTGTAAGTTTTTGTAAATTATCTGATATTTATTAATGAATGAAAACTGAAAAACCTTTGCCTGTTATAGCTTAGTGTGGCCTCAGAAGGAAACAAAACTTATCCATGCAAACATCTGTTTTCCAGGGCTAAGTTTATTACTATTTTCTGGATTTCAACCATGCAATTTGACAAAAACATAGAGATGTCAAAGATTATATTTTTGTGGACATTTCTTGCAGAGCATCTATATAGAGACGAAAACTATTACTAATGCCTCTGCAAATAAGAATTGATGTTAGAAGCATGTTTATGACCAAAAGTGAATCTGTGCAGGAGGGAGAAATTATAAGTGCCCTAACTGTTAGAATTGCAATTGGAAGTCACATTGCACTACAAAATCCCAGTCATAAAGCAGACTCCTGTGAGGTATTCTTGATTCCACTGCTCACAAACTTAAATATTTTCATATATTTATAGGTTTTTCTCCTCTCCGTATATTTAGCCTTGCCTCTGTTAAAGTAAAGGATATTCATCACTATCTCCTTATGATTGTTTCTAGCAAGTTGCTTTATCTGATGTTGGAGTTCTCAGGGGATTAGAACACAGATCAAATTTCATATGTAAACAGTGATAGGTGTCCCCCTAAAATTTATAGTGCTTTCCATGCGTTGCCATTGATTGTTATTCAATTCTGATATTGTAGTAGCTACTAATAGAGACAATTGAAGTCCCACTATACAAGATCCTCTGAAAACACCACACAGGAGTGTCAGATGTTCTGTCTTTCAGCCTGCAACTCTCCTCACAGGCTTATTTTTTGTTGACTACCTTCTGTGTTACAATTTACTAGCAAATATCCAACAGTCTCTTTTAGCATTGGGATTACTAAGGTGGGCATTTGGGCAAAGTCTTGTACTTGTCAGACTCTTTAGCTATCAAGTTAAGAATCTGAAAAATTCTTACTTCTACAGAAACAAGAAGAGAAAGGTGTTGACAAGGTTTTGGATTTATAAGAGAGAAATGTCAAAGGCTATTAGTTTAAAAGGAAGAGCCAATTTACAAAACTGTTTTTGATTACTTTCTTTTCTCTTCAGTAGTGATTGCATTTTTGGAAACTTTAATGTTGTTTTGTGCTGCTTTCTTAGCTGTTGAATTTGTGTAAATTGAGTTCACTTTGTATTTTCTTTTGTGTAAGAGAAGCATCCTGCAAAGGGGAAATAATTTTCAATGCCAGTTCAAAGGAGAGGAACATCTAGAATTCTTGAATAGACTTAGTGTAAAATATTAATTAAATATTAATGAAATATTTGTGCTAAGATACTAATCTACTGATGCTTTGCTTCATATCAATACTGGGTCTCTATAATATGTATTTCTTGGGAGTTTTTTCCACTAGAACGAGAAGATCAATTTGGTATTCCTGCTATGAACTATGTTTAGAAATACTTTGCAAAATGAATTAATTCTTAACTTTGCTTATTAATAATTTTCTCCTATGTTGATTAAAATTTCTTGTATGTGGAAATTTAAGCATCTGATGTCTATGTCTAGTCAAGATTCAAATTTACATTTTGAGAAAACATCAAGACAAAAGGGAAATAATATTTTGATGATAACTTGCCTTCTATTTGTTGAGAAACAATAAGATAATTTCATAATTTTGGAAAAATAAAAAAGTTATTTCTGCATGAATATATGAAAATGTAAAGATAGTGTGAAGAAGAGATGAAAAAGTTTAATAGACATGTTAGCAGAAGATATATGTAAAAATGCATTATGATGGATTTTTAAGGATTTTTTTAGCCTTTAGGGTAATTTAAGGTTTTGTGTGCTAAGGACAAGAAGCTTACTTATTTCATTGTAAAATACAGAAACCTAAGAACAGGAATGAGTTGCGTAGCCCAAGAGAGTCTGGTTTTGGTGACAAAAGATACATCCTCTGTCATTCATTTATTCCTAATAAATTCTGGTAAACAAACAATATTTAGAACTGTATTTTGGTCAAATAAGTGATTGCAAATATTTGTCCAATGCTTTTTACTAGGTTAATGCTCATTATAACAATTTTCAAATACTATGATTCTTATGAAGCTGCTTGGCATCTTAAGAGTTCAGAATGGAGTATACTCCAAATGTCCTAGTTATTTTGATGAGGCCAGGTTTTTCAATATGATAGATGTTTTTTGTTTCATGAACTATTCTCTGAACATTTTAAAATTAAAATTATTTTTATTTGTTCACGAGCATATTCCTAGTCAACATGATCCAAAGTCCACTGATACCAGGATTTCTATTTAATTTTTGGACAGGATCAAAAAGATTTTTTTTTCCTGCCTTTGCAGGGGAAGAGATTAAATTCAGGTAAAAGAGCCATCTCTCTTGTCTGAACTTGCACTGTCCTGTTCTTCTCTTTGTTCATATATATTCCTGCTGTTATAAACTAAATGCTTGTTTGAAACAAAAATTCAAGGCCCCTCTTACTAACTTGCATTGTTTATTGTACCTTCAGGCTATAACTAGTGTGTACACCAGAATTGATGCAGAACTATGAATCCAGAAGATCTATCAGAGTGATATGATTTTGGGAGCATCTTTGCACCAAATTACTTGGTATACATTTTCAGAGGCTCAGAAACCTAATATTCTCTCAGACTTCAACTTAATGGATGAAGCTCCAACACATAAGAATGAAAGATATTTACTCTATGATTGTACATATGTAAATACTTAAATCTGGCTTCATTGAAGGCAATGGTGCTTTACCACTGACTGCAGTGGGACCGAGCTTTTGTTCATATGCTTATACTCTGTGGCAGCAAAAAATACACTCAGACAAATGTCTCTAAATATATAAATAGCGAATGTCTTTCAGTTATTCATTACATTCACCATCTTAAACAACGATTGCAAATCCATATGCCCATGACAATATATTTTCTGTAACTGTGAGTCTGTGGCATGTAGTATAATTACTCAGTCTTTACAATCTTCCTTTCTTTGTCTAAATGGAAAAGCAGGAACCTGTTAAATATTTTAAAATTGTTTCTCCAATTGATATTAGTAACATCTTGCATTTTTAAGGCTTTTGTTTTTGCAGGACTTAAATTTTTAACACAGTATTGCTCACAGCATTTTCTTTGCTTTAGAGATGACATTAAAAATGGTTTTTCCTTGTCTCTGCTTTCCTAAGATGCACACAGTATCTAATTTCACTGAAAACTAATTTTTTAACCTTAAGTTAAAAAGTTATTGGACAATAGCTGAGGGGCTTCAGCAATAACACACGGTTCCTTTTGCCACTGAGATGATTCCAGGCTGAGGAATGTAGCATTTATTAGTAGCAGGAATTGTGATGAGATTAGATGGACAAGGCAGGCTTAGGTAACTCTCTTGAGGAAGATATGGACACAACTTAAAATGACTATGTTATGTGCAGCCCAGCTAAAGGCAGAATTCTCCCTGGTTGACAAAAGTGGGAAGGAACATCCACTGTCTACATTTTTCAGACTGCTGAGACAGATCCTTTTTTAACACTTTAAATGTGATTTAACCATACGTTTCTGCACTGTCAGCCTATTGGTGGAGCATTTGCCCTTTCTGCTTTTCCAGGTGCATTCTTACCAGTGGTGGGCATTTGGAGGGGATGTACGCGGATTCTAGAAGAACAGTGAAAACAGTTTCTGAATTTCTGCCAAGCCCTCTGGAACCTCTTGGCTTTCACATGAAGAGAAAGTGTTTTCTTCTTTCTCCTTTGCTGAGGGCAATTTTCAGTGTTGGTGTTCCTAGTGCATGAGATGTTCCTGTGCCGGTCTACTGACAGAATGGTCCCTGTCACTCTGAGGAATCTGTGCTGACATTGACAGTGAACTTGGACTCTAGAGTGACAGATCTGAACTTGAGATATGCCAGTGGTGGCAAACTAAATTGGGTCTCCCATTGTTTAGAAGGTAAAAAGAAAATGAGAGGAACAAAAGAGCCCCTTAAAAAGATATTGTTTGGATTGGAAAATTAATATGGATGATTTGTAAAATCTCCCATATAAATTTGGTTAAATTTGGGTATATTAAATACATCTGTAATTCAGATTCCTGTCTCTCCTGTGGGATATGGTAACTAAATTGCTAGGAGTTTCACCTGGAAAACCTCATATATAAAGTCATCTAGGATTTATCAATTTAATTCCTGTATCTTTTTTGAGTTAGTGTATTGCACTGCACCATCTCTAAACATGTCTCAAAATAAGATTTCATTTCTCATTGTTGATTCTTTCCAGGACTGACTTACAATCAGGAACTTATGAACTTGCATTATTTTTTCTGGGATCCTTTGACATCTTTTTAAACACAGAGCTCCTGTGATCCCTTCAGGGTTTAACCATCTTCTTTTCCTTTCAAGGCTTCCTCTTCTGGCATTCAGGTTATAGCTCTCTTCTCCAATCCAAGGAAAAAGTCTTCATTTTTTTTTTCCACTCTGGTCTTTCTGGGTAGTATTTTTACAGACAGAGATGGACAGATTAATTTCGTGCAAGGTGTATTCCTTTTCCCAATAAACAATTATTTGATTCTTGCTGTAGCTCCAGTTCTCCACTGTTCCTGGGACAGGTGCTTAATAGAGCCAGGACAGGTCTCTCCATGCTGTGGCTGAACCAGGAGTTGAGGTCGATTACAGGGTAAGCACAGCAGCGTCCTCAATATCTGGTGATGCAGTTCCACAGCAGGTAGTGCAGAGGAGGAAGCTGATGGCAAGTGGGATCATGTAATGGTGCACTGATTGTCAGACGCCTCCTGATGTCCACTTAAGCAGAACTGGAGCTGAAGAGTCTCCCCCTTGAATCAAAGCAGAGCACTAAAATGCAAATCCCTTTTGGACCTCTGTCTGCCAGGGTCTGGAGAGGACTAACAATTCACCCTCAAGGGCTTTGGTTGCCTATGATTAAGGTCTGCCTGAATGCGGTATAGCCCTACAACCTTGTGTCAGACCTGTGAGGAACCTCCTGGGAAGCTTGAGAGCCTTGCGCCTTGCTGTCCCAACGTGCTGGCTTGATTTCCCAGCTTGGCTTTAGCCTCAGCTCTTAAGCGTTGGGTCTGCTAATTTACAGCCAGCACTTAGCTTTATGTAATGCAAAGTTTAATTCGAAGATTAGCCAAGATATAAATGATTCACTGTTCTTGCTTCATTGCTGAAGTTTGCAGCACCCAAACCTTGGTTTTATTTTAGATGGCCATAGAGCTGAAGTTCAGTGAAAGTCTGGTTTTGCATCAAATCATTAGAAAGTCTTGCCAGAGCTTTAGGAGTGAGAGCTGTGCCATTTGCTTGTCTGTCACAGTCCTGGAGAGCTAAGATATTTGTATATACCCGAATAGATTGCCAGAATCAATCCACTTTCCAGAGATGAACGTGGACATGTCCTCTTTTCCACAGTAATGTGAATACTCAAATCTTTCCACATAAGAAACTCAAATATATGAGTTTCACAGCACTCCCTAATAAGGTTTTATAGCCATTAGTGTCAGTGCCATATATCACTGAGGCATTGAAAAAGTGGAGTTTCTTTCCCAAACCACCTTTCTAAGCATCCAAGATGAAGTGATTTTATAGCTTACACTTTCACAGATCTTTCAAATCCCACAGCACAACTTGTTTCACCTGAGCCTCAAAGATTTTTGTAAATGATTTTCCAGAAGCTCTTGAGGGGGTCTTTTCTCTCTTTCTTTATTTAAATTTATGCTTAAAATATGATTAGATTCTGTTCAACACAAAATTGTTCTAGAATACATTGCAAGAAATGTGTGTACAAAAGGTAATCTACACTATCTAATAAATAAAATTGTGTAACAGTTTGAAATTTCAAATGTGATCATTTGCTTTAATATTGTGAAGTGTTTGTTGAACCTTTAAGCTTGTGACATTTTTCCACACTGACAGCTAAATAATGAATTAATGGCTTTAAAGTCCACGGCAGCCTGAGGGTTTCAAATACATGTTTAGTCAAAATAATTGGTGCTTTAATCATTCGTTATGAACCAAAATTGTTCTTTAGTTATACAGGAGCAGTGTTAAAGCAAATATCTATGCTGTGAATGTTCTTATGTATTTCTAAATTTATCTGCTAAGTTGGAAAATGGTGTCTGAATGCATTTTCTTCTCTGGAGTTTGAGGGGTTTTTAAACTCCTTTAATGACCAACTACATGGCTATAGGCTGTGCTGTCCCTTCATGACAGTGAACAGCTTATTTGAGATTTTGTATGTGTGTACAGAGACAAACAAGTTTTGAGAGCAGATTTGAGGGTGTATGGGGTGGACGGTGAGGGGAGTCCTCCACCCCTGCACTGTCAGATACAGTGTTTAAGACATAGGTAACTAATGAAATTAAGGGATCTGTTTGCAGCAAACTAAATCTCATCCAAACTACAACACAGTTAAAAGCCTCATCCAGAATATCTTCTGTTAACAATGGGAATAAAAATCTTAGGTTAAACAAGGGAACAAACTCTGACTTAATTTTATGATTGGCAGCATATTAGTAGATTACTGTGCTTGCATGATGTTCTGTTGAGATTCTTGTTTTGACTTCAGTGATGCATCTGTGCCATATGAGGAGGAGCTGCTAACCTGGTTAAGGCAGATCAAAATTTTTCACGAGGCCAAAAGGGGTCTAAAAAGTTTTCTGTTCCTGGTGCATTTGTGACTTAGATAGGACCTCTTTTATGGCGTGAAGACAATTTATCATGCGTCTCAGGAAAGCTTGTAAAACCACAGCTAACTATGATATGTAAGGCATGCTAGAAAAAATGTAAGTCTAAGTTTGCTATTTCTTTCACAGAACAGCCATTAGTGATGTTTGACCAGATACAGGCCCAGATGAGATGTAGATGTGACCCAGTTCAAGTGTTACATGATCAACTTCTATAAAGCATTGCTTATCAAGTAACTAAAGTGCTTTTATTGGGACTTTTGTGGTGTTTTTAAATAACAATAGTAGGGGCTGATCTCAAATGGAAATTAATTCTCTTTAGGACATGCCTCAGTGTGTATTTAGAACAAACTTAGACCGTACTCTTTGAGAATTCCTGCCACCTCATACGGTTTTGAAAACAATGTGTTTTAGAAATAGCTTTCTGAGTATCAAAGGTACTTCTGGTAGCAGTTCTTCAGCCTTTGTCTACAACCAGTGAATTCCCACAACACATTGTCTTCTGTTGTCACAGCTCTGTGTGGGTTGAAACAGCATTTCTCTAATAGCCACACTGGACTTTTTCTCTGAACTCCTCATGGGGTTTTGTAACAGCCTAAGCACACAGCACTTTGATAGAGGAACGCGGAGCTTGCTGCTCCTGTCTTCTCCCCAGTGCTTGTGAGGATTGAACTGGTATACTGTAGTTGGAGAGTAATTCTTTGACACAGGTCTCCAACCCGGCAAAAACCCAAAACCAATAGTATGAATGGCTGCAAAATGCAATTATTCTTCTCTGACTGTTAATGCAGGAGGAAAATGGCTAATTTATAGCAAATTTCTTTCTATTTGGATAGCGTGACTGTATCTGATTAAAATGGAATACTTTACAGAAGTTTTATTTCCTGACTTTTAGCTCAGTCTAAGCTGGTACATCAGCTTGTTTCCTTTCTGCATGTAGAAGAGGAAGCATGACCATGAGGTTGGGAGTAAATCTATGGACGTTGAGGGGTAAAGTCTCTTTGAAGAGGAGAAAAATATCCTAGCAAGATACAGCTGGCTCTTGTAAATGTTAAATGTTTTTGACAGACTGCAAAAATGTTTCTGCATTTCTTTGAAACTTTAGTTTAGTCTGTAACAGTTAAGGTGTAGAATTTCATCTGTACCTATATACTTAAGGCAAATCATGTATTTCCCCTTGGTTTTTTTGCCCCTCCATTCTTGTTGCATCTTTAAAATAGTACAATAAAGATTTTCCTACCCATATAAATTACTTATTGACATAAATGATAGCTAATTATATAATTAAAACAGTGAGTAATCCTCTCTACTGTAGGTGTAACCACTTTAAAATTGGAGTGTTTCATCTGTGGATGTGGTAGTAACAAATTTTTTGACATACAGGTCTGAGATATTGGACAAATTCTAGTCTGCTTGTTGCAACAACAACAAATAAATGTTTCTATCAGGGTACAGATAACTTTTCCAAATGCAGTGTCTGCATTCAGAGTTGGAGTAGAACAAAAATAAGGACAGTACTTAAAAAAAAAAAAAAGAGAGGGTGAAAATTTATTCTTTGAGAAGTAGGAAGTAACTATGGCCAAATGAAGCAAAGAAAATTAAAAATGGCATTGCATGATTCCTGCTAAGAGAAACATGCCTTCACAACTATTAAGCTTTGGAAACGGATGTCACCTTTCAGGTGCCTTTCCAAATATACATTCATCCTTCATTCATTCTCCAGCTTTGGCTCAGTTTTCTCATCTTTTTCTCTTAGAAGTTAAAAACCCACATGTTCTTCCACAAGAGCTCCTAGAAAAATTTGGGCTTCTTAAGCTTTTAAGCCTTGAGTCAGTCATGACCAGAAGCTATACAAGCTGTTGAAAGCTGCTATTGTTGTATAACTAGGTGTGTTCCAGTTACTGTTTGAATAAACAACCATGAAAATCTGAACTAGGGAAAAACCAGTGAACTTGTTCCATTTCTTGAGAAGACAACGCTGCTGTTTACCATGTTAATTTCAAAACAATCAAATAAATGTTTTAATTTCTACTCTAGTTAAATCTTTCAATATTTTAACTAATGACTTAGAACAATATATTAACTGCTCGTGACTGTGCATGAGTTATTCTTCTGATATATGATATATATATTCATCAAGATATATTTCCTTTCTTTGCTGTTTGACTGTTAACTGTCTCTTTTTATCCTAGGTGTATTTAAATGTAGTCAAACAATCTCATAACGGTTATTTTATTGCTGTATCTCTTACTTAATTTCATTTTTTCCCAAATTACCTTTTACATCATTGAAACTATTTACAAGTTACCAGTTGTACCCTGAAAATATTTACATCTTGAAATTTTTTTTGTTTTTTGAGCTAACAATGTAACCATCTAAACATATTCTCCACAATTTCATCAACAGAATTTAAATTAATATCTGTGGTTGGAATTTTTTTTTCTCTAATTGAAATTAATTTCTAATGTAATCTATACATGACAGCTACAGAAGCCCTTAAAGTGTATTTTAATACATGAGATAAATATGAGACTTAGCAAAACTAAGCCTTCCCTGTTTATCTGGAAATATGCTGAAGTTCGAGTCCACTTTGATAGTAGGCATAAGAAATACACGAATATTCTAAGTTGTCATTTAATGCACATAAAACTCATAAAAATGCTGACTGTTTTGATTGTGTCTTCAGCTTCAATATTTGAAATCTGCTTAAACATAAATGTCACAATGGAACATAACTGAAAAGGTGATGTGTGGATTGAAATGAGAGAAAATATGTATACTGAAATCTCTTAAGCATCCTAATTGAATATTCCTTGAAAAAAAAAAAAACACAAAACAAAACAAAAAAAACAAAAACCAAGCATGTATTGCATCTTTTGAGAACATTACTGTGAGTGTCCTAATGGAATCTGACTCCTTTGTCATAATCTCTTCATCTAATAATTCCTGTGTAGCCTTTTTTCCCCTTATCATTCACTGTGTGTTAATTTACATTTTGATTTCTGTGTCCTTGACCCAAAACTGTCAGGCAAGGATGATACCATCATATACAACAGATTGTGAACTATTCATTCTCTCTTCCTCTATGTGCAGTAGTGTTCCCTATGCAGATGGGGCTCCTGCCCAGAACTTGTGCCTTCTGGTCTTCCAGGGTCCTTGAGTCTGCCACAGATGTTCTGATCTGAAACAGGGTCTCAGAATGGGGTGGGTTTGTCTGCAGCCCCAGACTCAGGAACATGAGGTGTCTCCATGCTGTGTCTCGCCCATGAAATATCTGGCCTCATATCTCCCTTTCAACAGTGACCATTACCACACATTCCAGAGGAAAATACAAACAGTTTCAAGTGGTTCCCTGGAAATGACATATTCATGGAGGAATTTTCTTTTTAGTCACCATAATTCACCAGGCTATTTATTTGCAGAATAACTCATCTTTTCTAGGTGTGTATTCATGTCTGGATTTGTATATAAGTGTTTATGCATATATTTTGTGACCATGACTGCCACATACACAAAGTAATTTACAGTCTGAATGACAGAAACTCAAATATGTGGGTGGGAGAAAAAGAGTTGAATTTCGAATTTCGGTGGAAACCTAGTTCTGATTTATAACTCGAGTGATTTTTTTCCTCTCCCTTAGCAATGAAAATATTTTTGAAAGAGCATATTAAGACACAATAACACTTAACAGGAATACAAGATGGTGTAAAAGAGGATAGGTCAGAAAAACACCTTTACATGGATTCTGTACATGCTCCTTGAGTTGCCTTGATTGTGGTATCTACACACTCACTCAGCCAAGGCTGCATCTGTTTCTGGAGAGTGCTGGGGAATTCTAAAGGGAGAATTAAAGTGTGCATATAGATATGACATGGACATTGGTAGCTGTCTAGCTGGACAGGCTTGCTGTCTTTCCCATCCTCTGCTTGGACTAGAGCCATCCATGGGGCTCTCAGCATTGCCCTAGTTCCTATGAGGCTGCTTTAACTCGCCTGCCAAGTCTCTTTCTCCTGCAGCAGTTCCAAACATGGTTGCTTCATTGAGTAGCTCTGGGTAATATGTACCATCTCACCTTTTGAAAATGGCCCGTTCAAATCTTTCACCATTGTGTCCTCAAGAGGGTTTACTTCAGCAATGCTACCTATCATTTGATAATGTAAACCCAGAAAGCATTATTGTGTAGCCCTGCTGCTTGAAAACATACATTATTAATAGCAAATGGCAGATAGATTAACTGGTCATACTGTTGTGCAACAACATGGGTATTTCTTCTCTTTTTTCCAGTTAAAGTGTAGAATAATTAAGTAGACAGCAGGGATAACTTAAGTGGTGCCATTAGAGATTGTTGCTGCATTCCAAGTAATACTTTTTCTACTAATCTGCTAGAAGAGAAACTACTCACCTCAAAATTCAGTAGTGAATGGTTTTTATGAGATGAAAAACCACCTGGATTCACCATCATTTTTAGGTAGCTGTATTCTTTCCCCTGATTTCAGCTCTCTTGTTGCTGAAGTTCTAAACTGAAATGGTTATATTCATATCTGTGTATATGAGTGGTTTCTGTACAACTCATGCTGTGGTTACTGGTAGATGGGGATCAAAACTAGTCAGTTTGGATACCTAATATAATTTAGGAATCCAATTTCTTTACAGCATCATAATTTCTGGAACCTTTTTAAAAATATCCTGATGATCCTGAATGAGGATATGATAGGAACTCCGATCAGTTGCAGTTAACCACTTTTGGTGAAGTATTTTTCTCATTGAACCTACGAACATTCAGTTTCCAGCTGACTGGAAGTTTGTGCTGCCTATAACTATTTAGAGTTGCCCATGTTTCGACTGAGATTGCAGATAATGGATTTTCACTACACTTCTAATATGGTGGCCATGACAGAGATAACACAAGAGCATCAACAGCTTCTGAAAACAAAATTGACCCTATCTGTCATGAGAATGCAGCCTTTCTGCTATTTGAGAAAATCACATTCCCCTAACCCATAAGATATTCAGTGATATTGATGATCTCTTGAATAAGAAAGCATAGCAAGTACAGACTTTTTCTATTGCTGTAGAAAAGAAACCAAACCTTCTTTTATATTATAATGTATTGTTTCCTGTATCCTGTTTATGTAGAAGTGGAAACACTTCTGCAGTTGATCTGTGTATCAGAAAAGTATCATTGGTCACATTAATTTATTGCTGGAAACTCAATTCTTATAGGAAAAAATAGAAGGACCCACAAAACTTGATGATAGCTTTTCACTGGTTACCTTAGAGTTTAAATATGTATATAGAAGTAGTTTTGTACAGGGTTTGTGAAATCAACCATATTATTTCTTGACTTCCATGCTTCAGTGAGAAAATTCAGCTTTACTAGAAGAAAGTCTTATAATCATCTTCACATTTGCTATGCATTACTCTCTTCTTCTCTCCCCCTCTTTCCTTTTCTTAAATAAATAGTACTTTGCAACAAATTGATTTTGCTAGATAGTGCATTGATCATGCACCTTGCCTGGGGACAGAATATAGCTTCAAAAACAATAATAACTAAGACAATCATCTAATTTTACTGAAATAAAACTGAAAATGTACACCCAATGAAATAATCTCTGAGACTACTTTAGGTGCATTTGTGCTTGTACTTTATCCTCAGTGACACAGTAATCTACTAAAGTTCTTCTCTCGATTTTTCTCTTTGCAATCTGGAAGAACAGATTCACCAGTGATTGTGCTCATTTATAAAAGCATCCAAAACAAAATTGAACCCCAAGGCTGATAAACTATAAAGATGCTGATCAGATCTGAGCAGAATGGACGGGATGCTTTGGGGCTTGCTCAGCTAAAGATGGCTCTGCAAGACTGATGGCTTTATATACACAATTACAAACACCATAGCTTTGTCGAACGAATGGGAAATCATAAAATATGTTACTTGCCTGTTATTAAGTAAAGAATGGTATTTTGTAAAATACTTGCAAAGATTTACTAAATTTCTGTAATTTAATTTCTGCCGCTGTATTTTCTTTTTTTTTTTTTTTTGCAGAAAACGTAAACATTTGTTTGGAAAGGATAATCCGATAGATGAAACCTCTGAGTCCTGAAGAGCAAGGGGCTAATTGATCTTGTTTACCAATAACATAGCAAGTGGTCCTCACTGTCTGCCTCATATAAAACTCATTCATTCTTATTAGCTTTGTCATAACCAGAAATGGTTTAAAATTTCATTCAATCTCACAAAATTCTTCTCTAAAGGAGGCACTGAATGTAAGAGTTCTCTAAAAATTAGGGTATTTATTGGAAATCATAAGATGGCAAATGCAACAGGACAAAGAGTAAAAACTTCTGTGGTTCTTCTGAGTGGTATTTCCTGTAACCATAAAAAAGCTTTGTCTTTATGATTACATGAAAAAAACCTGAGATGTAGTTATTCACAGAAGATCTGTAGTGGCTTTTGAAATAAAATAACATAAGACAGAATAACTTTAACATTTTAGCGATAGTTAGCAATAGTCTTTTAAACCTCATTGACTTCCTATGGACAGTTATATTTTCTTGCATTTTACTAGTCAACAGTTATTTTAGTCTCTCAGTCTGTCATTTAAGGAAGCACCACATGGATAGAAATATATATGGCAGGATCGAGGGGTGGGGGGCAGAGAGAAAAAGAAAAGAAAATAGGAAGAAGTTATTAAAAGTTATCTATGTAGACTTTAAAAAGGAAGAGCATCTCCTGGGTGCACAGACATGGTCAAGTCAGAACTATATATCAATGCAATGAATGAATTATTAGAATAGAATGAATATTGTGTTACCCTTGACTTTTAGTATCTCTAATTACTTGTGATTTTAAAATTAAAGTGTATGGTGTGTCAGAAGTCACACATATAATTCTCTTACCTTGCAGAAAGTAGTTTAAAGTTTGAAGTCGGACTAAGTAGTTTTTAATTTTTTAACAGGCATTCCCAGGATCATGTGGACTTGCTATAAACTCTAGATTGTTTGTACCCATCTTATACTCAAGATATCACAGAATTACAGAATGGGTCAGGTTGAAAGGGCCCACAGTGGGTCATCTTGTCCAGCTTCTCTGCCCAAGCAGTGCTGTCCCAGAGCATATTGCACAGGATTGCATTCAGATAATTCCTGAATATCTCCAGTGAGGGAGACTGCAACCTTTCTGAGCAATCTGCTCCAGTGTAAATTACCCACACAGTGAAGAAGTTCCTCCTCCTGTTCAGGTGGAACTTGCTGTGTATCAGCTGCTGCCCACTGCCCCTTGTCCTATTGCTTGGCACCACTGAGAAGAGCCTGGATCTGTTCTCTTGGCAGTCTCCCTTCAGATACTGAGAGACATTGATGAGGTGTATTCTCAGTTGCCTCTTGAGACTGAACAGGACCAACTCCCTCAACCTTTCATCATAAGAGAGGTTCTCCATACTAAGAGGTCAGACTCCTGACCAACTTAGTAGCTCTCTGCTGGACCCACTCCAAGAGCTCTATGTCTCTCTTGCACTGTATAGACCGGAGCTGGGCACAGCAGTCCAGGAATGGCCTCACCAGGGCTGAGTAGAGGGGCAGATCACCTCCCTTGACCTGCTGGCAATGCTTTTCCAAATGTACCCCAGGATTCCATTGGCCCTCTTGGCCACAAGGATACACTGCTGGCTCATGGACAGCTTGTTGTCCACCAGGACCCCGAGGTCCTTCTCTGCAGAGCTGCTTTCCAGCAGGTCATCTTTCAGCCTGGTGTATGGAGTTGTTGCTCCCCGGGTGTAGGAATCTTCATTTGCTTTTGTGGAATTTCAGAAGGTTCTTCTCTTCCCATCTCTCCAACGCGCTGAGGACCCTCTGAAGGGCAGCACAATCCTCTGAGGTATCAGCTGCTCCTCCATGCTTTGTGTCCTCAGGGAAGTTTCTGAGGAGGCATCTGCCCCCTCATCCAAGGCACTGATGAGCAAGTGAAATGTATGCCTGTGTCAGGTTTAGGCAACAGAGGAAGAAAAGCACTCAGGTGATTCAGAGCAATGAGGCTGGTTGGAATTATATCCTGGGAAAGCTAAGCATTTTTCATCAAGTATGCAAAGAGATTTGTCTTATAATTTGTGAATTATATTTTATGAATCTTCCCCTCTTTCACCTCCATGTTTTAGATAAACTTTCAAATTGTGCTTTATGTCTGTTGTCTGTGACAGTCGAGGGCTTATTTCTGCTAGTGAAATCCAACTAACAAATCTGTCCAAGAAGCGATTTTGTGTGTGTGTATGTTTTTGTAGAACTACTGCCTGGTGGAATTAAAAAGGGATCTTTTTAGATGGGTTTCACTTACACTTTGTTTATAAAATGTTGTCCTCTTTATTTTCTTCCATGAAACGCCACTTTAATTGCACTCTTAATGACTTCTTGTAGGATAAGTGATTTGAAAATTTAGAGGCATAAGCTGAAAACATTTTCTATAATATGTACATGAGGTAAATACAGAGTTTATAAGCTGTTTATTTTAATGCCAGACACAATTTTGTCCTTCAGATTGGCATGTGTCTTCCTTGCATAATGACAATACACTGAGTAAAAGGAATAACAGACTGGCCAAGAGTATACTTAATGAAGTGAAGCAGATTATTTGGCTCTGAATTTTTTTCCACCTTTTCCAGGTCTGTGACGTCTTGTTTAGGGGTAGTAGCATACTTGTTATACTAAGCTAAATTTTTAAATTAAAGTATTAAGTAGTGGTATTTTTTTACTGTCTGTTATGAAATTCTGTTGATCTAAAACTGAGTTACTTATTTTTTTTTTTTTTAAACACAACCTAAAAAAAGCAGGTGGTCGTTACTGATTTTTCTCAAATATTTTTGTCTGAATCTGATAAGAGAAATCCATTCCCTTCTGCTCCATTTTGTAAATGAAGAGAACTAATTTTAAATGGTATGAGCTAAAGAATATCTTCATAATGTGTTTGTAATTTTTTTTTACTGTTCTAGCTTTAATTCATAATTACAAGCTTATTCCAATCTCTGCATTATGGAACCACATTTTAGACCAACAGCTGTTATCTACTTTCACTTGTAGCCTTGGGGTATGCATATTTTAATATTCATTTACTATGTGCCGATAAACTAAATACTTCCTACTGGAAGTCTATGAAATTAATCACAGTATCTTAGTTGCTGTTCTGTCTTCCATGTAGCTCATATTTTTTAAACTTACTATGTTATATAAATCCCTCTCCTTCTCCTCCCCTGAATAAAAGGGGAAGAGGAAAGGTTATTACAAAATATACAAACAGAACAAGTTGATTAAATCTGTGATAATTAGAAAATAGAGAGGAACGCGGTGTAGTCATTCAAATGACACAACCTTCTCTCCTGTTCCCGTATCTTGCATAAAACTAGTATAAAACCTTGCCACATTGCCTCCAGCAATATTTTAATAGCTGGCTTTGCATTTGAAGGTTGTGGTTTTAACTGTTATTTAAATAGTATTAGGTCCTCATATGCATATAATATAGCCTAAAGCTAGATATTTTCCAATCTTCCAGGCACAAACACAACTCCAAGTGTCTTTGTGTTAAAAATATAAAATATGTGGCAACTTTGGAGACGAAATGTAATGAACAGGGAGGAAATAAAAGTCATGCAGGCCATTAAAGTTTAAGGCTGTTTGTTGTGCAGTGATGGATAAAGGATTGGTGAAAAGCTATAGAAGGGCATGAAAATAGATTATTTCAAGGATGGGTTTGGTGCTACAAAGTAATAATGTCAAGGCTGGAAATGTTTAGATGGATTTCTCATATATTTATATTTCTTGAGCAACGTCCTTTTCACACAAATTACAGCTCAATGGCAGCTCTTAAAGACAATAAGAGACAATATGTACCTGCTTCTGCTCACACTACAATGGAAAGTTTTGCTACAGAATTTGGTGGAGCAGTGTTATCCAAAATATCTTTGGGATATAACATTCACTACTGCATTGTGAATAATTAAGCTCTGGGCTGTGCTATTGCCCACCCTTGTACCTAAGTATTCCCCAAGAGCGACCACAAGCACACTTTAGGCTAGATACAGTAATTGAGCTTAGGAGCATGAGTAAGGCACAGACATCTGAAACCACAAACTGTGTCCCAGAAAGTTCCTTGTTCAGCTGTTGGTTAGGGCTGCAGGTGTCAACTTCATGAGGTACATCCCCATGACTCTTCTGGAGCCCTAAGTGCACTAAGAGTTACCTTCCACAACTGAGAACGAGGGATGTTTTGATGTTGTCAGTGTATATTCCTTAAAAGTTCATTTGGGATGCAGAAACTGGTTCTTCTTTCATGAAGTCCCTGGAAGAAAAATTCCAGTAGCCATATTACAACCTGGCTGGATGCACTGGCACTTTGCGTTGAACTGTGCTTGAGAAAATTCCTGTAATTCAGGTCCTCTCACTTAGGTTCTCTAGCCAGTTACTCTCTCTAATCCAATCAGTCTGGGTTTCTACCACTTCAGTTTCATAGCCTCAGTGGGAAATAGTGAGAAAATTCCTTATTCCAGAGCAGGATGTTTTTGGTGTGGACAGTGATCTCTGGGGATGGGGGCTTGAACTCCATTAAGTTGCTGAAGGTGCTTTTGGAATAGACTTGTCCATTTCCCAAAGGACTCCACTACTCACAAGGCTGTGAATCAAAACTGGATGACAGCCCTACCACATTCTACTTCACCAAGAGGAGTGGTAGGTTCCTGTCTTCAGGGTACCCATGCTGGGAGAGCCGGATGGACAGAGGTACTCATGCTTTGAAACCCAGTGGAAAAAGAATCCAGATACACCCTCATTATCAGTATATCTTAAGTACTATCCTGTTCCTTACAGAGTGTGAAAGTTCTCTTCAGTTTAATTCTTAATTACCTTAACTGAATTTCTTATTATTGTTCTGGTCCTTGAAACCTTCTGAGGTATAAGGCTGGCTTATTTTAGTTTTTTGTGATGAGAAAAATCAAAGTGAATGAAAAAATATGCTATATTATGTTGATATTAAATATCTTGAGGAGGAGCAGACAATTTTATTTGTAATCATATTAAGATATAAAATTATATCTAATCTGAAATTTGTATCTAATTATTCTCATAAAATGTATAATGGCCTACAAACTGCAGTTCACCTTCAAAAGCTCAGCGATGCCCTTCATACCTCTTATGAAATGCCTAGTGCACTTCTGAAGACTAAAAAACTGTAAAGAAGATTAAATATCAGTTTATCAGTTGCATCTTTTTTTGGTAGTGAGAAAAATTTCCCTGAGTCATTAATACTTACACACTCACACACACACACACACACCCACCCCAAAAAAAAAAAAAAAAAAAAAAAAGAAGAAAAAAAAAGAGTCCTAAACATAAATAGAAAGCAATGAATATAAAAAAAAGTAAACTAAGTCACAACCTGTATCAAACTTCACTCAGGCTTCAGGAAATTGGACTGATGGCAGGTCATTGAAGCTTTGTCTCAGCACAATCGTGAAGAAAGCACAAACATAAATCACAAATTAACTGGAAGCTGAATTATTTTTTTCACTTGAAAATATCTATACAAAGCACTTTTTTGGGCTAAAATATGTAAAAACCACTCTTTTTAGCCCCATGTAGAGTTAAACAGTGGAACACCAGTCCTGTGGGCCATTACGTTTTGTTTAGAAGTGGTGCAATATTTGCAAAGTACGTGGAAGAGGAAAGGTGCACATTTTGCTTTAGTGGTACACAGCACCTGCCCAAAATGCTCTACTACTGCATGAGAGCTGTCATGTGGCTGCTGTGTTCTGTATTTCCTTTTGCCCATCAGTGCTCTTTGGTTTCCCATAATGGCTCATGATGTGTGATCAAAGACAGACCACTTGTGTGATAGAGCACTCTCTGATGGGAAGTACAGTCCCCGCTGAGGCAGCAGCCTGTGTGTTAGACTGTGGGCTTCTGCAGGTGCAGAATGGTAACCAACTAAACCAAAATGTTTTGGTTTGCAATAAAACTAACTTGAAACACAGTGCTGTGTTTTGCTTTCAGGATTGAAAATACCTGTGATAAAATTAATATGTTTACAAGCAAAGAGCAACCTCTTAAGGAAACACTTCTTGCAAACAAATGTCTGATACAAGAAAGGAGTTTTCCTTTGCATGTCTTGCTTGCAGAAATTCTGTGAAACTTAAGGACTGCTGCAGTGAACATTGGCATGGTTCTTACATGATTTAAGACAGAAATCAGGTCAATAATGAAGTGAAATTTGCATCAGACTCTGATGTCATTGTCATCTGTGCAACATTATGTAGTCCTCAAAGAGGAGACTTTCATCTGCTTTAAGTAATATTGATATTGCTGCACAGTTGCTTTTGAAGTTCCTAGATTTTCAGATCTCTAAATATTTCCAAGCGAATGTTGAAACCTTTTTGTAATTAATTTATTATGGATGCTAAGCTCTTGTCATGGTTACCTTAGAACTTGCCCATGGATCATGTGTAAAAACTATTGAATTGAACGGTTTCCTTTCAGTTAACGGAAAAGAAAAAATCGGTGGACTTTTTAGGAGAAGCTGTAGTGGAATATAATTAATATTATAATATAATCATTACCTGTTTTGTGCTTTTATATGTGTTCCTTTTAAAAGAATTGTCACTTATATTATTTGGCCAAAGAAAGCAAACGTAGTAAAAAATTTCACGTAACTGTAGAAGAAACATGGAATGAACCAAAACAGATCACTAAAAAATACCCACTGCTGCCAAAAAAAAAAATATCACATCAGCTGTATTAAATGCTCATAATTCTGAAATTTTATTTGGTTTCATATTTACTTTCAGATATTAGATTTTAGTCTGCTGCAGTAAGTGAAAGAAGAGTGAAAGAGTGGTTCCCATTCTAGCTTTTGCATTACATATTTCAAGGACAGATAAAGCCTTTGTGTGTCTGTATGTAGAGGATACTTTCTTATCGTAGCAGCATAACGTCCTCATGCTCTAAGTACCTAACTTCTTTCCATAGAAAGAAAAATGGATATGTTTATATGGTAATAATAATTTTGCGTTATAGATCATAAATTTGTTTGAGGGTCTGATACCTAATAATGCCTCAGATTACTGCCTTATTTTCTTACTCTTTCATTCGGTGGTTCATGAATGCTGTTTCAACTCTACCAATTTTCCAGTGATTTCCATTGTTTTTACAGTATTTCACCCTTTTCCACTCTACCAATGCTCTTTTCAGAAAATACATTAAACAACTTTTATAGTTAAATTAAAAAGACTTTTTCCCTCCTTCAGCTGGTCCCCCTGTTTTTCTGTCTGTTTTTCAGCATCTTATCCTTCAACTCCATGCCAGAGAAGCTAGATAATTCTGAAAGTCAGTGTAAGATTATTCTAAGATTGATGTTTTTGTGAAGTCTTTAATTTATTTAGGTAATTATTTGTGTCATCAAACCTTAACCATATTGATTGCTTGACAAATGGAATTTGTCATTTGGTTTTTGTGATTTTTCTCCAGAGCTGGTTCATCAGTTACAGTCTGTTTTGTTTTTTGGGGTAGATGATACCGAGTTATGCAAAAGAAGACCATTTTTTACTCGTTGCAAGCTTTTAGAAATTGTTCATCTCCTCCAGTGTATGTTATTATTGTTGTTATTATTATTGTTGTTAAATAATATAATTATAAAATTAACAACAACACAGCAACAGCAAAAATAATAGTATCAATAATAACAATAATTTGAGCAAGCCTTTGCTATTCTTAAGCCTTCTGGAAATATTTATGTGAATGAAATGTTGGTCAGCAGAATTAGCGTAACTGAGAAAATTACAACAATAAAAGCAATTAAATGGACCAGAAAGCTTTCCTTATGGGGTTGTTCACTATTTTGAGGTTTGTAATAGGATAATTTTCGTGCTCATAATATGCATCTTTCTGATTTTCAAATTGTTTTTTTCCTTGATTTTTTTTCCCCAGCTTCCCCCTCCCCCCCTTCTCCCCCCACCCACTTCCTGGTCTGAGAATAAAAAAAAAAAAAGAAGACAAATAAAACAAAGGAGGAGGAATAAATTTCTCTCAATGAAATCTATTGCATTGAGGTCATATTTCAGGATAATGTGGAGGGACATGAGGAATGATGTTTTCCAGTTTCACAAAGATGAAGCATCCTTATTATATGTTAACCATATCCAGTTCTCATTTCTGATGAAGGACAAAGGAATTTAGAAGCCTAATCTTTTGAATTACAAGGACCTGCAGGAAAGTTAGGGAAATTCACACATCTGTGCTCTTTCTGAAGACTGATGGTTTCAGAGAATAAAATCAACAGTAGTCTTTGTCTGGAAGTTGTGAATTCTAGCACTTCTTGAACTTGGCAGCTAGAGATCCTCTCAGTAGTCTTAATTCTCTGGTGCATATTCTGTTTTTATGAGGTTTTTTTTTTTTTAACTGAAAAGCATTCCTGCAGGAAAGCAACATGAGTGGCATGTTATTGAAAAAAAGTATAGAATCTTTTGTCTATCTGAAATCATATGGTTCTGAACTTTCTGTTTAGATTTCATTAGTAGTAGTATAAAGATCCAGAAAACTATGTACAGAGAACTAATTCTTGAATTTACAAGGAATTATCATAGAAATGGAAAATCAGAGAGAATAAATGTATGAGGAATAACATAAATGAAATAATCACATCAAGTGGGGTTTACGAGATCACACAGATGACCTTCACATTATTAGAGATTATTGAACAGAAAAATGAGTAGATAAGTAAGCATTCACAATTGCTCTTTTTGTCATTTCGGACACTGCCACAGCAGATTCCAGCAGCATTCATAGAAAGCACATGAAAAACCAGCAAACAGAAAAAATAAAATAATTAAAAAGCCCTTATCTTTTCCAGAAGGTCAGAACAGGACTCTAGTTCAAGTGCTGCAAGAATTCTCCTGAGTCTTTAGAAAGTGCCTTCTGAAGGAATCTCCCGTCCTTTGTCTATACAGGAAACATGGGAAGATAAACTTCTAGCGAGGGTGCTATGACTGTCTCCCTACTCTCATTCTTACACATAATGTACATTTCAAAGGAACAGCACTCTTGACACTGGGATACTGGTTTCAATCCATATTTAAATTCTTAAATCTGCCCAGTTACTATAGATTTATTAGTATAGATCTATTACTTAGTGTAGATCTATTTTTATTTTCTGACTAAATACAGGAAGAGGTAGTAAGCATATGGTCAGAAACCTCCATGCACCCAATGTGTTCTTCATGCACACAAGGACATTTCAACAGCTTGAAATTTCAAATATACTCAATCTTCTTTCTGATTCCAAATTCAACATTAGCAAAGTTTTCACAGCAAGCTTCTTTATTTTTGGTTAGTTTTCAGTTTGGGATATTTGTGCTTTCCTAGGTTAGATTATTGGTTTTTTCCACAAAGGCATAAATTTCTGTTTGTGAGATGGCTATAATTACCATGGCAACAATTATAGTATTAGGAAGGTAAGCAAAATCCACCTACAGAAGGCTGCCAATTATATGAATAAAAGCTTGAAGAAAAATCATAAACTAAGTAAAAAATGTTTTATTAAAATTCTCTCTGTCATTATGTTTGCTCAAGGATAAAAATATTTTTAAGAGGGTTGTTACAGAGTTGTCTGAATTGACTTTGCACAGATTTGGACTGGGTCCTGACAAGAACTCTGGTAACACTAAGTTCTCCATATCTCTGCCAGGTTCTGAATATGTTGTTCAGGCAACACCTTTACTGAATTCTCTGGGAGCTTTCCAATTGTACAGATTCCTATGTCATAGGTTAGTACAGTTACAAATTTTTAACCTATAATTTAAGTGTATAACTTGTACAAATATACAAAGTGTTTGTTTGCTCAAGATTTCCAGAATGTTTCATCAAGCATATCTTATACCCACAACTGGTGTTCATGATCTTGCTGGTGATGTTTTTAAAAACTTTTGCAGTAAGTGTTTGAGGTATATTAATGAAGTGTTTCATCAGTACAATGGGACCTTATACAAATTAGATTCAAAATAAACAAATCTTTTATGGTATTTTAAAGATTATTAGATCTGCATTGAGTACTGCACTAGTTTATTTTCTTCCATATTGATTTTTAATTATGCTGACTGTGTACATTATTTAAGAGAGGGAAGAGGAAGTTAAATCCTAATCTTATTAGTACTGGTATAAAATGCATCAAGTTCAATGAGATTTCAGCTTGTCCTGGGTCTGATGTGACTGGGAACAGATGTGAGACCTCTCAGATTAGTTTTTTGTTCCTATGACATAGTCATTTTGTTCTGGATTAGATTTTTCATTCATATGACATGGATTTGGCACATGTTGAATTGATCAAAGAGTAGACAAGGCCAAGCCTATCTGATTATGTAATTGCTTCATCTGTTGTACTGTAGTTGCATAGGGCCAAAACCTGAGATCTCCAGTCATTTTGAATCAGTCCTTTTTAAAACAGGCCTCAGCTGTCTTCTAGGTTTGTTAACACAATGGTACAGAAAACTGCAAATTTGTCTAATAAGTAAGAGTGGTTTAAATAGAGAGGTGCAAATCTGTTAGTTACCTTTAACTGGTAGATTTGTATCCAGGTAATTAAAACCTGGGTTTTAATTACCTGGGTACAAATCTACCGGCTACAAAGGCTGACCATGACCAGAAGAGGGAGGTTTCAGCTGTTTGGCTCAATGCTCAGCTTTTCCAAGTGTTTCTGTGTAATTTTAGTCCAGGTATGTTGTTACTTTGTGCCAATTTCCCACATAAATATCTTTAGTTTCCAGCTTTGCTACAACCAAAACCAAAAAAAAACCTCAAATGCTTTTTACTGTCATTAGGAAGTGCTCAATAGAACGGAACACAGTCTTAGAGGATATTGTGGGATTTGACCTCAGTTCAACTGCAATAGCCTAGTTGTGTATGGCAGGGGTTTTCAGTCAGTGTATGTATGGATGTACAGGTAATTAAGGGGAAAAAGTCGTACTGTGTCTACACCAAGATTCCAGTAATGGAACGTAATCAGGTTGCCTTGCACATGAGGCTTATGTGACCTTTAGATGGTACAAAACTGTCTGTTAAAGTCAAAAGACTCCTTGTACTAAAAGTGAAATGTTTGGCTTAGTTGCTAGTTTTCTAATACTTTCTGAAATTGTTCTTGTGGACCAGCTCCTTTCTTGTTGGTGCATAAAATAACTACAGTCACAACAGATACTATTGTGCTTATTGCTTGAGAAAATGTCTTTCATTCTTCATTTGTTCTGAAAAAAGCAACAACACTATAGAGCCCTCATCCCTGACTGTAATAATCACACCGTTTCACTCACTCGTAGCTGGTGACTTTTCTAAATATTTTTGATCAATATAAAGAAATGTAAAAAATCAGTAGATTGCAGCTTGTAGCTGGAATTGATAGATAGTTTAGGTGGCAGGCTTTGAACTCCCTTGGCAATCAGTAGTTGAAAGAAATTACCTTACTTCCATAGCTAGGATCTTCTGCCAAATTTACCCTGTACACGTCTAAATCTCTTACATATTTTAAAGGATTAAAGATGAGATTAAAAACTTTCCTCTTGGCTTCAAAAAGAGAACCGAATTCTCTATACAAGCATAACTGACAACCTCCCATGAGAAAAACAAGTAAAACACTAAAGATGTTTCCCCATGTCCTTAACCATTTCTTTTCCTTTTTTTTAATTTTTTTTTTTTTTACTAGATGTCTCAGTGAGATGCCTCTTTACAATATGGTGTTGTTAGACCTTATGCAAAGGTTATACTTTATGATTTGACATAGAGTATTTTTCTTCCTTTGAACTCTTCTTTGAATCCTTAATTCTTAACAGTGTAGTTAATTCTGCATGTTGTGGCAGAATTAATTGTGTTGCCATAACACCACTTTCCCCTAATAAATTTTCCACTGTGGGGATTTCAGCACTTCAAAGACGATACAACATACCTTTTGCTAACCAGATGATAAGGTTTCGTCTATGCAATGGAGCCAATGATTATTTTTGAACCAACATATAATTATGAAGACACAGTGAGAGAACTTTCAACATGCTCACAAGTGGCAGAACTAAATGCAAGTAGAAATGTCATGTTGGGGTGGAGGTTCAAAGTTAGCATCCAGTCTTCAACTCTGCAGCTGCTATAATTACACAACTCTGTAAATTGGAATCATTTATCCTCTGCCAACAGCAGTAATTAATTTTCTCTTCAGTCAGTGGAGGGGGGATTGATCTTTCCTTTGTGAAAGTCTTTCTCACGCAAATACCACTTTGCTCTTCTATGTTTCCAGTTCTGGAAATTTTTCCTTCTATGCAACAGCTATTAAAGAGTGGGGCTGCAGCTTCCTTGCCTGTGTGTTCTTGTCTGTGTAGCAGTGATGAAAATGAAGATCCAAAGTACAGGATTTCATCATAATACTTAATCACTACCTGATTGTGGAATTAGGGTGGTTTGGCTGGTAGCAAATGCGCAAACTTTGAGCTGATTCTAATAATGACTAGAAGACAGATATTTCTTCAGTGTAAAGGCCTATTGAAAATCTATGAAAATTATGCATGATTTACATCACATTCATAATGTGTTTCTCCATTCTCACACTACCCTTATTATCTAAATAACTGGCAATTCAGGAAGAAATCTTGCATAAAAAAAAGCCATAATCTGAAATTCAGGGATTCATCCTTAGAGATCAATTTTCATCAGAGCTTTAGCTTCTTTATAATTTTTGGTCACTGCAAAAGAGCTATTGCCACAAAATTAGTGCCTAATAGATATTTTGCAGGAGAGAAGTCTTTACTGTGATAGGCTTTGTGTTGTCTAATTGATCTGGAGTCAAGCACAGAGGCTGTATGTAGTTGTGAGCAGCAACATGGTGTGCCTCTGCAGGATGGTCAGTGCTTCTGATGGCCTGAAAGCTCCTCCAGACAGGGACAGAGAATATACAATGGAGGTTTCTGCTGGTTGTAATTGACTTGATCCCTCACAGACCACAGAAATAAATCTTCAATAATGGAGTCACACTTACTTTCCAAAGGGCTGCTGGTTCTATATATGTGACTGGGCAGGAGTCAGGACTTATAGCAAGGGAGGACAGGGTCTGACTTTTCCAGAGGCCACACTGTTCTTCCAGTTCAGGAAGAGGCATTTCAACAATGCAGTGTGGGAGACCCCTTTGTTATCATTACCCACACTCTGCTTGTCCATGAAGAATATGGAAGACTTCTGTCTCATGACTGTGCACAGAACCCTTCTAAACAAGAACTTTCTCAAGTTTTGTTTGGTCTTAAATACTGTATTCATTTGGCCTTTTCACATACTATATCTTGCACTTTTGCGGCCAGATCTTCGACTGCAGTAAAGCTGTTGGCATTTTTCTGGTGCCTTAATGGGTTTTGATGAATTCTGAGGTGTAAACTGCTCTTAACTACTTTGGAGCTACACCATCGTCTGTGGTGACTTATGCTACTGGACTATACCAGCCTCCAGCTGCCACAGATTACTCATCTGTGAAGGCAGGTGAAAACCCAAGGGAAGGGTTTCATCCCTCCTTGTAGCTAAGGTTGTATTTTATTTAGGCTAGTGACCCCCCCAGACCTCTAGGACCTGACTTGCAGTTTAGTGTGATTCTGAGTGAAGATACAGATCAGGAAGGATTAGAGCCAAGGCAGAATTCTTTACTGTGTTGTCAGTATGAGGATGGGTCTTTTGAAAGGTTTGCCTTTCTTCTTTTGCTGGTGCCTGCTTGAATCCTTTCTATAATCCTCTGCAAATGATCTGGTGCTCCTGAAATATGTTTTTGTGGCAACTAAGGGAAAATAAAACTATAGGAGCTAGAGTACTTGTAATGTAAGAAGTAAAAGAAACATTCTTTTTGCTTTTTTTTTCTTTTGGCCTCTATATATCAAATATTTATATGTTAGTATGACTACTGTAAATACAGTAAAAAAAAGATGGCTATTTGAGTAGAAATAAAATTATGTTTACCTTTTGATCATAAAGGAGAAATGGGGGATTTCTCTCCAAAAAGAAAATCACTATATTCTGGTTTGAGATACTTGATAATCCTTCTTTGTATCAGAGTTTACTACACAGTTAAAATACATCAAACGTGATCAAGCTACATTTATCAGCAGAAAACAGCTAGAGTAAAATTATTAAAAATCCTTTGAATTTCAAAGGTAAGAATACAGCTTGCTCCTTTGGTGTCTAACTTCATATGGTGATGCAGAATAATCTGCTTCCAGGCCTTGATCTTTGCATATTTATACTTCCTTTATTGGTGTTGGGGGTTTTGTTTGTATTTGATAATAATGCAGCTCACAGTGGCTGTTGAATGCATTTCTGGAAGTTTTGTAAAAATCAGTATCAGTTTGGACAGACAAAACCTGCATGTTTTGACAGTAGACATGCATTTGAAATCGATACATGACTTGGATTTGGGAAGCCTGGAGCAAAATCCTCAGGTGGAGTAAATCACCATAACTCCTTTGACTTCCATGAGATAAAGCTGATTTTCACCTGCTGGGAATGTAAACTTTGTTTTGGTTTCTCATTTGACTAAACTGAGACAAAAAGCAAAGGAAATATTTTATAGATACTTAGTTTTCCTGAAAAAGAAATTAAAAGGGAAAAAATATCTGAGTGGGGATCACAGTAAATGAGTATCTCTGAGTGGAACAAAGGAATAGAAGAGAGGGGCTAATTGTTTAATTAGTAAATGTCTGCTTGGTTAATGACATATTAATGAGTTTTTAAGACAGTCATATCATTTACCATAAAAGACCCATGTGCGTATCCCTGGATGTACTGTATAATTAAGTAATGTGGCCCTTAGGAGTTCATAATTTAAAAACCTGTCAGCTGTCTCATGTTTGGTAGCAGATGAGTAAGCTCAGGAGGGGCTCACCAGGAGGACTCAGTTAGGTGTCCAAAATGTGCCTCTGTTAATCTGTCAGCAGCATGGTACCTGTGCATAAAGACAGCATAGATTAGGATTTGCCCATCTGTCTGTTGAATTTTGTTAACTGAAAAGTTGTTTCTGTAAGGCAAGTTAGGTCCTTCTTCAAGGTGCTGGGTCTGGGTTGACACATGAATTTTAGCCAGTACTGATACAGTGCATTTTATTCTCTAACTATTTTTCTCTGCAAGAAACTTACCTTTGGTTGTAAGTCTGATAAAAAACATGTACTGTACTCCTAAAAAATTCTTCACTATGACAACAATGCATACCCATGTAAAAATTTCCTTCCTCTTTCTCCTGCACCCCACTCTAGCGTCACAGAAGACATAGGGGTGTTTTAATCATGAAATGTATTCTTCACCCTTTTCATATCTGAAAACTACTTTGTAGTGTGTTGCAGAAAACTCCTTGCTGCTCACGTTCCTTTAGCTTTTAAGATGAAGGTGTACATTAGGAAAGGTGTGGCTATTGGAAACTACTTGCCTTCACCTTCAAAGAGGGGTGTAAATGCATCACTCTTCCTTTCTGTCTCAATGTGTACGTATATATAATTTCATAGACAAATACATTTCATAACTGGGGTCCAGATTTGAAGGTTATCAAAATTTAGGGTGAGCTTCAGGTGCAGGGTATGTGGGCCTAATGTGTATGCTTTCTGTCAAAACTGTCTTAAGCCCTGATTAACTATGCAGCATGTGTGGTAAATCTGGTACATATGATATTATAGGCACAGGTGATGAAAGCCCTTCCAAAACTATGGGTTTTGGGCTTGGCTTGGCTTGTAGGGGTATGATATACTGTAAGAACACTCCTGTTATTTTTGCTTCCTTCCCTCAAAAGTTTTTGGAGGGATTACAAGAGCTCACTGTCTCCAGACTTCCAGGTTTAAAGGCTGAGAATGCAAATAGAGCCTGAAAAGAGGTGGATAGGTCTAACTCTGCTGTGCTCTTCTATTAGTAGTTTGGAGTCTGGCCTAAAGGGAATATGGTCACATCGAAAAAGGTCTTTGGCTGCCATAACATATGCTTATCAAGTTAAAAAATATCTGTGTACAGAAAAACATTAAGGAAAATGGAAACAGTTTTTAATTTCTTTGTGTTACATTTACATGACTTTTTCCAGTTTATTTTTTCTATTGGACACCTATGACAAAATGCTGTTATAATAGTTGTCTAAGAAAATATTATAGTTCTAGAAGCAGGTTTCACTCAAAATAACTAAAAGCTTTTTTTCTTATTTTTCATAAAAATAAATACACACATATGTGACACAAAAATCCAGAGTAATTCCAGGAGTTGTAGAATGAAAATCGCAAAATTGTTGTGAATCGTGGTATCTGGGAACTGGACGTATTTTGAGGTTCTCTTTCTAGGGCATCCCTTCCAGTCTTTTCAGGTTTGGCAATGAAATAGAAGTAGCCAAAGGAGTTAAGCTTCTTTATCATACATGTAAACAAAACCAAAAATGGTGCTACCTTATCTGTAGGGAGGACAAGACAGCAGAAGAAGCTAAACAGATCATTATACCTATGCACAAGCAGAAATAGGAGAGCACTTAGTAAAATACCTGTCCCTAATACGTGGTGTAGGTGTCACAGAGAGAAATCATATAGACTTATACACTTTTAATTTTTTTTTCCAATTTTTTTTTTTTGGTAATGGTAAGTGAAGTGCCATTGCTCCTGATAGATGAAGTTTGAGAGCAAATATTACACACCGACTAAGGGCTTCATTCTGATCTCCCCTCTGCGGGTGTGTATCATTAATGATTCATTGCATATTTTGAATAATAAGCTGTCTGCATAGCAGAGGGCAGAACATGGTCCTAGGAGACTATCACATGTGTGATGCATTAAGAATGATATTGAGAATGTGTAGGTTATGAAAGTAGTTGTCTTGGTTTAAGTCACTTTTGGGGTGTATGTATGTCTATTTATCTGAAAATTAGAGAGAATTAAAAAGCCATCTCAGAAAACATTCTACAGAATGAGACTGTAGAAATACAATTTTAAAGGAAAGCTATTTTTTTTAAAGGACATGAAGTATGACCTTCACCTCCTGAGTTAATAACATTCAAGCAAAACTGAAAAAATGTATTTGCCAGTTCTAGTTCATTTAGATTCTTTTTATCTGTTTAAAGTGTAATCTCCATCTTGTAAAATGGATGTGAAAATTAAGTGACTTTGGCAACATTCTGCTTTCCTGAAATTATAACTATAATGAAAAATGAATAATATTTTATTTGTCTATAAAATACATTCCTGTGTAAGAGAACAAGGAGAACCTTGGAAAGTTGCTATGTGTATGATCTGTACAGAAACATGTATGGACTCAGTTTTCAACACGTGTGTGTGTGTAATGTGCACACACATCTGACTGTCAAAATGTTTGTCCTTGTACTGTCAAGTAAGGAAGGTTACAGAAAAATAAAACTAAAACAAAATCCCCAAACTCTTTTTTTTTTTTCTTTTTCTTCTCCTCTCTCTTTTTTCCTTTTATTTTTTTTTTTTATTTTTCTTTCTTTTTATTTTCCCCTCTGTCTTTCAAAAAAGTTAAGTATAGCTGGCTTAGCTTTGCGTTGAGTTACAAGAGTCTGCCCCAGTTGAGGATCTGCCTCATGGCAAGTGTGGCACGGCCTGTTCAAAGAGCATGTTAATGCAGTGTTATTCCACATTCTATTGTACCTTTAATGTATTTAATCACACTATGATTATGCATATTATGTTATGACTATGGTACATATTATGACTGTGCAATATAAATTTTCAGGAATGTAATCCTAGCATGACTGAGGCCAATTCACACTCTCAGGTCAGGAAACTACAATATTACATCTCTAAAAGCAGTATTAATTTCATGTACTTATGAGAAAATAACTCTTTCTAAGCAGTATCTTCCATTTTTCAAGTCTTTCCATAAGAAAACCTTGTCAGCCTACTTTAGGAATGCACTAAGACTGTTGTGTCCAGATTGGAAGGTGAAGGTTTTTCTGCTTGCTCTTCTGTTGGCTGACACTGAGAATGAAGGAAAACAGAAGGGCGAAACAAATAGAATTGAAAAGTGCAGTGACTGTTACCCTTTTTCCCATGCTTTGCATTCCCTAACCTCTCTTCAAGCACAGGCAGAAATATGTTATTTATAAACAAAACTTAGGCATGGGGGAAATTGGGTTTGATCCAACAATACACATGTACCTTGAAGACCGTGGCTAGCCAGGGGTAGTGGTATTGTAGTTACATTGTGCAATTCTAGTAGTTGCTTGGAGAATACATGTGAGGAAATGTTTTGCTTGAAGAAAGTCATGGACCCAGGCTTTGGCACTCTTCCTGACAGGATGAAACCATGAAAGAAGTAGTTTGTCTGTAGTAGAGCAGGGATATTTGGTCTATTGATGCTACCATTTTCTAGTTCAGTTTCTGTACTGGGAATATTTGGGGGTAAATAGTAGCTACACACTGGTATGTGTGGATTTATTATATTTACTCCTAGCATATCTTATTGTCTGTTATATGTACAATATACATAGATAATAGAGTATAAAGAAATGCAATTGTGTGTATACTGGAGTAGATAGTGCTGTCTGTGCTGGGAGGAAGGAAGGAGGGTTATTTGATCTGTGTTTTAAGAGAGAGTGATACTGTGAAGTTTTTTGACTTTGTACGCTTTCCCTTTGAGGGAGATATGTGTGCAATCTGCATGCCTGGCTAGCTCTTTGATGATAAATTTGGACTCAGTTTTTAGTCAACTACAAGAAGGTGCCAAAAGCATTGGCATCTGTTTTAGAAAATTGGCAGGCTTTCCTTGGCTGCAAATTTCTTTATCCCGCCTCATTACTTTGCTCCTATCAGCTTTTACCTGCACGAAGAAAGACCAAAAGAAAAAGGCAAGAAAACCCTTTAAAACTTAAGTAGCTATTACAACAACAGAGCCTAAACCACTCAGGGTGAAGATTCTATAATTTCCACTCTTTACACATACTAGGTGCAATCAAACGACTTGAAGCAATAACACAGGGGGAAATATGTTTTACATAACTTGACTTCCAAATAGCGATTATCCCTTCAAGGCTATTTGTTTTCCCAAGAATCCTGCTGATTATAAGCTCTATGCTAAACCTGTTCCAGATGATAACCTAGCTAAACCCTGGCATCCATTACACTAACTGAATTGTGGTTGTTATGAATGAGCAGGAATTATGGGTTTATTCTGTGTGCAGCAATGTTGTCTTAGACAGACTAGTGTGGTGATACGAGGCACTGATTCCAGGAGATTACAAAAGATGAGGTGAAACCTCAGTAGCTGAAGACCAGTAGCAGAAACCTTGTTGACCTCAGTGCAGCAAATCCATTGCCTTTAGTATTTACAAGTAATTCTTCTAGTTGGCTGCATGTGACTTTAAAGCCTAAGATAACTGTTTTTGTTCTATGGTGAATAGGTTCATGGCCCTGTTGATCTTCTCATGTTTTGCCTTTTTTTTTTTTTAATATATTTTTTCTTGCTTTTTCCCCCCAAGATTTCCTATGATTATTTTGAAAATATGAGGCAGAGCCATGTTGTGATCAGAACTAGGTGACAAAATAAATGGGAGATACTGTTCTTAATCTATAATTCATCATATTAGGAGATCTAAAATCATCTAAGCAAATCTGCAGTTATGAGATCCTAGAAAGTTGTCAAGAATCTATCCTCTCTCTTTTGTAATAATATGTAGTCCCAAGGGAAATCACATTCGCATTTCATGCTCCTTGCTTCTGTCTGGAGCTGGCAGAGACTGGATGTTTCTAGGAGACAAAATATCTCAGTTTTACTTGTAAAATGTTAGTTTTTCTTGTAGGGCTGTCAGTGCAGAGCGACTTAGGCATCTAGTGCAAATACAACCCTTGCTGATGGTCCTTGTCTGGCTCTCATTTAGTACACAGCCCAAATCTCTTTTTACTTGGGTTTCTGAAGCCTGTCTTGCATTGAATTTATGATGTTTGAAGGAAGTTATTTTGGAAAGAAACTCATAGTGCATTTTAGTTCCTGGAAGCTGCAAATCTCTCCAGCAGAAATTTCTTAGGTATGAGGGTTTTTTCCTAGTCATTCTTCATTCCTTCCTCTTGCTATTTCTACAATGGAAATTGATTCTTCCCTATCTCCAGAACAAGTGGCATCTGTAAAATAGATGAAACCACAGATGAATAATGTTAACTTTGTGATAGAGAGTAAAGGACATGTGAATCAACACAACACAAATAACAAATATTACAATTTTTACTGTCCATATTTCAACAAATATGTTATTTGAAAATTGTTTCTGCAATTATTTGAAAATTCACAAGGGTAACAATTATATGTAAAGAAAATTGATATTTCCTAAGCATATTTTTAATATTAGCAAAGGCTCCATTTGTATTAACATGCTGTGTCAGTACTAAGATGTCTTTGTAGCTTTCACTTTCAATATTGCCAATTTAGGTCTTTTTGTTAAATTAATTGTGTTTTATAATAGGAAAGCTGAAAAAAAATAAAGAATAATGTTAGATATTTTCTTCCTCATGCTTTAAAAAACTAAAAAATTTTCTTGCACTCATTTAAGAATCACTATTACATTCACCCCCCACTGCAAATGCTCTACAACATCCATCTTGTGGTAGTGTCCAAGATATAAGTCATTGGAGCAGCTCTGCAGTAAGGAAGAAAACATAAGGAGTCAAAGAATCATAATTCACACCTTCTGCAGTACAAATGGCCTGCCAGGTGATTTAAGAACTTAGAGCTCTATAGTTTAACTTGGTCAGTGTACTAAGGCAAAACCCAGACTTCTGCACATTTGCTGGCATTTGCAGCCACTGACTTTGTATGTGGTATTAGATATCCTTAATTTTATGTGATAGACTGTGTATACACCTTAATTGCATCAAAATATCATTAGCCTTTCCAAGAATATGTCTTGATCAAGAATTAAATAAATTGATCTTTTATGTCTCTTGGTCTGTTACTAAAGCTTGTAGAGTATTAGTGTTGTTCACAGATATATTAATGAATTTGTAAGTCCAACATTTAAACAGTTTGAAATACACATGTGGGAAATACTAATGCCTAAATGTAATTATTATTCACTTAGGTGACTCATCCAGTCCATAAGAAATAGAGCTGAGAGACTAGAATAAGAAAATAAAGGTGTTTATAGATGTATCTATATAGTGGTTAAAAGCTTAATTTTACTTATTGAATTTAATTTCTTGGTTGAAACTTCTTTATGTTTAGATGATATAGTAATTACTTATATTCTGATACTAGGTAGTTATTTGCATTGCATTCATAAAGGGGATAAAATCATTAAGAGGCTGTGTCTTATTGTGCATGTTTTCATCCACTTGTGAGTGGAGCATTAAGAAGGCTGCCCCTTATATGAGCATAAGAATCCTTGACTTGCATATTTTTATAAATACCTGGAAGAGTGGGAAAGAAAATTTTCTGATGGCTGAGTTCATGGGGCATTGCCAGTATGTCAGTCTATTAATTTTGTTGTGGTTTTGTTTGTTACTTGGTTTTCTGCAAATATAATGTCTTTTCATAATCCTTCTGAACATTATTGAAAATTCCTCAATGGAACTTGAGGGATTTAAGTTCCATTGAGGAATTGGAATGACTGATCTGCAGAATTTTTCAGAGGGATTTTATACAGTCTTTTGAAAGCCACAGATACATGAACAACTCTAGATTGTAGAACAAACTCATAATATGTGGTGAGGTTTTTTGGTGCCTGTCTTTTTTTTGGGGGGGGAGGGAAGCAGGGGAGGATTTTTTTTTTTCTGGGAGTGTTTCTGGTTTTTATTTGTTTGTTTAGGGAAGCACACATGAGTAGATTGAGAACTGCCTTTCCAGACAGTGTTGGCAGGCAGCACACAAGTACCGAGTGCCTAAAAAAGTGGTACATCCTCATTTTTGTTCGTTCTAGCTGCAATGCAGGCTTGAGGAAAGAAGTGGAAACTTTACACTCTCTTCCCAGATTCAATAAAGTGACATTTGATGCTTAGTGGACAATTCCCTCCCGCTTCTTTTTTGCCTGGTCTCTTTCATCTGTGTGTCTCTTAAGACAGAATTACTAGGAAGAGAGTTTTGTGTCAGGAAGGTCAAAGTGTTGAACTTTAAGGGGTATCAATTGCAATTAGGTGGCAGTAGGAGGATCTCTTAATGAGGTGGAATAAAAAACTTACTTTTTAGCCTGCTAAAAGGTAGTACTTCAAAATGTTGCTCCAAGGAAACAGTCTTTGATTTAGCATATTTTGTGTCCTGCTTTTCCGAACATGCAGGCCTTAGATCTTTGGATGATTAAACTATTTTTAGTTTTTTAGTAGATGAGAATTCCTCTGAATTTGATTATGGTTTCTTTTGCATTTAACCTCACCTGAAGAGGGGTGCAGCTGGGGATTTTTCTTCTGTCAGTTTTTTGGTGTGTTTGCTGGAACTGTGTCACTTTCTTTTTTGTTCATCTTAATTTCTAGCTAGTCATATTAATTTCTACCTATCAGTAAGTATGACATAATCTCTGAAAGCCAAGAAACATGTAAATTGTCTTTGTTCTCTTGATTAGGCAGGCTGGGTAGTTGATGAAGCAGGAACTCAGTCACAGCTGAACTGAGCAATAAAAAAGTGAAACTGTCCATCTCTTGTAAGAAACAAAACAAACAAGTATTCTTATGAAAATTTTCTCCTTTTGCTTTCTTCTCTCATAGAGACATTTCTATCTATTAATTTCATCCTTAAATGTTCTGTGATCACATGGACACTAATATTTTCTTGTAGAAATTTGTCTGTTGTTGCCCCTAAAAGTGCTCAAAGTGGCAAAATAAAAAGAATGTGAAGCTAGTAAGTTTTAAAGGAATATAGCCAATACGAAATGTAGCATTTTTAGACAAGGACTGATTTGTATTTTGTATATATTTTGTATTTAAGCTGGCTTATTGAAGCTGGAACACCACCACCCTAAGGAAAGATGAACAGCTCAACAGTGGGTGTGTTTTCTGCCGCTCAACTCTAGACTTTACTGCACAATCACCCTTTTATGCCTAAAGCTCCAGGGGGAGATATCATTGCTGTCTTTATATGTCAGGAAATAAAAGCCAGGAAGGAAGAAAGAGCAAACCATGGCACAAGAATAAGTGGATATAAAACAGCCATAATTTCATTAGAATGGAAATTAGAAAGATGTTTCTGTTATATTTGAGAACTTAGGTTCTGGAACATCTCTCTCATAGGAAGAGTGGGAGTGAAAAAAAAATAAAAACCCAACACAAATACCACACCAACAAACCTAAAACCTTCTAACTCCTTTAGAAGTTAGAATGAAAGAAATTGATGATAGTAATATGCTTGGGCTTCACTTGTCTGACTTAGCAGCTGGGATAGCCTCGGTGGCCTGGAAAATGTCATCCAATCCAGTGCTCCTACAGCTCATTCCAGTGAAGTCACTGACAAGGCTGACATTCACTGCATCTCCACCAGCTGCTGTCAGTGAGACGTGAGCTCCATACAGCATCTAGAAGCTGGCTTCTTGAAAATCATTATGTAGATTGAATGAGAAAAACAAATGAAAAAAATTCCTCATTTCAAGGCTTACAAATCGCATGGTGCTTTTTTCACTTTTCTGTCCAGAGCTTGGAACAGTCCAGGGCAAGCAGAGGTGGGGAACCCAAGCCCTGAAGCTGTGAGCAGCATGTATTTGTGACTTAAAACAATACTTAGATATCACTCATGAAACAATGATTATCTTCTTAACATCTATTCATTTAAAAGAATACAAAATGCTGTAATTTGAGTGGCAGCTCTTATCCATAAAGCATTATTCTCTCTCTTAAGCTTTGATTAGATACATCATGTGCCATTAGATCCCACTATATTACATTTAATTTCTCTTCCACAAAGTAATAATGCCATATATTAAAGTTAAACCTTAAAAACATTAAAGAGAAGATACTTTAACCTGCATTCAGAGTGTATTTAGCTATCCATAAAGCTTTTCTCTCCCCTAAAGATAAATACCCAGACACTTAAATAGGCACAATGCTTATGCTAAAACAAAAAATTCCTATAATGGACAATTTTTTTTTTACAAGTGCCAGGCTTGATACAATTATACCGTGAGGAAAGTCTGTTGCTATAGGAAAACCTGTCATCTAACAATTCCCAGGAACCCCTCTGCTGCTCAAAAGTCTTTTTCTCTTTGGACAACTGCCAAAATCCACTTTAATCCAAAATACTTTAAAGATTTACGGGTTTGATTCAAAGTCCATTGAAGTCAGTGGAGATTTTCGGTGCCTTCAATGGGATGAACAGGCTGTTGAAACAAGCTGAAGGCTGACATCTCATTTACTTTGGGGATACTGTTATCTTATTTATGTAGGTTAAGAGTAATTATAGGTAACATAGTGGGACAAACCCTGCAATCCTTAGATAATTCCTATTTAAACTCAACTACTGTTTAAATCATGGAGACAGATGAAAATATTCTACTTTGTTCTTTAATTAGCAACAATAACCGAAGGCACATATCTTTAATTTCTCATTAACTATCAGTATATTAGGCCAGGTAAAAAGCAGATATGGAAAAAAATGTGTTTTGGTCTTAAATGTTTGTTCCCCAAGAAGCAGTGTTCAGAGGATTATGGCATTCATTTTCTTGCCTAATAAGGTTTTATGCCACACCCTGAAGTGCATTTCTGAAGTATCTTTAGGAACAGTTCATAGCAACAATAGACAAATTTTCTTTTCCTCCCTGAGGCAGTTGGTGCTCTTGGTTTTGTTGTTTGTTTTTTTGCTTGCCTACTTTTCTCTTTTGCCTGTGGCTTGACACACTGAAGATGGTACCAAGTGTGTTGTAGCCCTCACTGCGCTTTTGACAGCAGGGAACGTAAAAAGAGGATGTCCAAGTGTCCTGGGCCAGGATGGGTAAAAACAGCTGTCTTTTATTTCCACTTTTGAAGTAGTGCACTTTTATCCAATTCTCAAATCACTCCAGTGTTTCACCCCTTTCGGTTCCTTCCTCTGAAAGAAAAATTCACAGGATACTATATTGAAAAAAGTCCATAGAGAAACTATCATTTTAACCTTCCCTTCCCTTCAAAGAAGTTTGTGTTTTGACAGTTTACCTGTTTGAAGAGAAGTTTTATTAAAAAAAAAAAAAACAAAAACGGAAAACTTCTGATCTGATTCTAGCTGAAATCCTAGTGTCTTCTTAAACGTTTTTAGCTACTCTACTAATGACAGTGTTCACTTTAACAGTTTTGGGTTGATAATCTGTCCAAACTATTGTGTCAATCTGCTGTAGCTTGTCAGCAAGTGCTATCAGGTTTATGTGATTTTGTTTTATTAAGAAACATACATATTTGAACCTGTCCTACCAGCAGCTCTGTACCTTTCCAAAATCTGTCAGAGTCTTCACTATTTTTGACTGATTTTATTCTTCCATTTAAACACAGTACCCTTTAATTGCACAGAAGTCTCTGAAGTGAGAAGTGTTCCTCAATTTAATCCTGATTTTCTGGTTATGGCATACAAGAAAGAATCTTCAACAGTTTTTCATAATTTAAAATTTAATATTTTATTTGGTCTCTGCTGTAGATGTAACCTCAATATTACTTTTTTGTTGTCACTAAAATCAATATCAAAGACATAAGTGGTGAAGATAAAACTGAAGGCAGCTTTCCAGTGGGATTCCTAGTTGTATTTTTTTCTGAAACAGATGCATCATCATTGATACATGTATATACACTATTAGAAGAAAAAAAAAGGATACCATTTTTTAACTTTAGTTCTTCATATTTTCTGGCCATGGTTAAAATGACATTTTCTGATACTTACCAGTCAGTGTTATTTACAGATTAGCCATTATTTTACAGATAAAAAGGGCCAAGTAAAGGACAATCACAGCATTCATGACCACCAAGTATTTTTCAAATGAGGTCCTTGTCAAAAGGGTGCAGGTGCTTGACGGGCAGAAGAATTTAACCTTTTGTGAACTGCTTTTGCATTGGGTCTGCTGGTGACTTTGTGATTGTTTGGTTTTTTTAGGCAAATGTTAGCTCTCTTATGGTTGCCACAGTTGCAGTAATGTTAATAGGAGATAATTATTTTATCAAAGCCAGTGTCAGTAGGAGCTGGAAAAATATTGCTTTGACAGATAATGCACATTGATAGTGAATGACAGATACATCAGCTCTGCTGCATCATGGCTGCTCATCACCTTGTGCAGTGCAGCATTAGGGATGATTTGCAATTTGATTACTTTAGTCATAGTTTGATGCCATCAGTAGGATTCTGAAGAGATACTCTGACCAAAAAGTGGTATCTATCTTCTTGAAAGGGAGATATCCCCCAAGAATTAGCCACTCTTAATATTGATTTTGTGGACATCCCTGATCAAATATTTTTTATGATCAAAGTCTTGATCGTAATTTTTTAGGGCTACCAAGTTTCCTGAGAGAATACCTCCATACAGTGTGGATCTATATAGCTCCATAGGCAACTATATTCTGAAGACACTTATTGGCTGAAAGTGTGAGATAAGGAAGGTGTTTTAGAAGTCACTTTTAATGTTCATATGGATTGATCAAACACTTAACACTAACGTGATGAAGGAAGGCATCTGTATTATTAGTTAGTTTACTGTAAAATGGATTAGCATTAAGCATGATTTCAGCAATATATGGTGTTCTTGGCTGTATATAAATGTCTTACCAGCTATAGAAATGCTGGTCTCTGAATGTACACAGTGCCTTGTATGTAGTTTAGGATTTTGGCCAACCTTAGACCTCTTCCTGAGCAGGTTAAACTCAATACTCAATACTTATGCTTGAACTAAGTGTGTTAGACTCTGGGGTGAGATGTAGATATTTACTTAGTTTTAAATCAGTGCTCTGGCTTTTTATGTAGAAGAGGTATCAGGAGCAAGTAGTGGAACAATTTACCAGAGTAGGCCTGCCAATAGCAGCCAGTTGATAGAGCATTGATTTGGAGTGGTGAATGAAGGAAACGTGTTTTCCCTTTCTTCTAGCACACTGACAGAATTCTGTTTGGTGATGTTTGTTCAGCATATGTTCCTCAACAGGATATATGTCTCCAGAGATCTTGTTAGAATATTTTATTACAGTACACATAACAGAACTTTAGAAAATAAAAACCATTATGCATGTTTATTCCTACAGTGTGCACTGAAGTGTTGTTACTACAGTTTTAGGAAATTATTCAATTGTCTAACAATTAAGGGGATGACTGCAACTTTGTGGGAGTGAAACTGTAGAGAGGAAGCTACTATTATCTAGTCTAACCTTACTCAGAGAATTTTCTGTGATACTGGGGAAAACCTCTGTTTGCGTGCTGCTGGCAGATACCAGGATGAGGAACATTTGTCCATAGCAGTCAAGTCATGGAATGCTTTTCAGAGAAGGAAGACTAGATGATACTATTCTCCACCAACTGGACTGGTGAACACAAAAATGGAGGTAATAAACCCCAATGAAACAAAACCAAAAAACTAATACAAACTGCCTTACTCTTGAAATATACTCTTTCCTCTGGCTAGTGCCATTTTATCTTGAGGAATGACAAAAAGAATTGCAAACCTAACTGCAAAGTATACATAGATTACTTCACACATCATTGAAGTATATCCTGTCTCTGGGGCAAAAGCTAGCAGTGGTTTAAGAGCATACGGTGATGCTGTACAGGAATTTCTTTTTGATACAGTTCCAGCTCCTAGATGTAATTTCCCACTATCAAGTTCAGTGCTGGTGATTAAGCTAATGTGGCTGTTCTTATTTTAAATGTGCCAGAAGGCTCTTTGATAATCCAAAATATTCTGGGTATCTTGACTGTATCTTGAAATGGAAAGAATCTCTCTTCAGTGAGAATAATTTCTGTAGAGTTCAGTAGGGCTAGGTGGATATAGATAAACCGTATTGGCCTATGACATCTGTACCAGTACTGTAGGAGATTGCTTTGCCTCTGTTGCTGGCCAGATAATTCAAATCAGCCAGTGCTTAATTAATGACATGTCCTTTGCAATAAGACCATGTTCCGGAGATGGTCAAGTACTGATTCACTTCAGATGTGAGAGAAATAAATCAGCACAAAATAATATGGTTGAGGTTTTGGTAGGTTTATAGGTGTTGAACTGGGGAAAGCTGTGGTAGTAGTTGAGAAAGAGGGGTTAGAGTTCTCCAGGACCAGTCTACACTTGGTGTACAATGATACAAATAGTAAAAGACAAAAAGCTGCAAGAGAGAAAATAAAAAATCCGGTCAGGACCTGTAATAAAAATGAATCCCACAAGAATTTTGGAGTGTTCACTTAATACATTCCATGTGTTGTAACTATGGCAGAACTTTTTGAGGCATGAGGTAGCATTCCCAAGTAATTCCCCAAATTGGACTAACTGGCAGAGATAATTTTTTTCAGTCAACATAACTGTATTTATAAAGTTTGACAAATCAACTGTAGTTTACTTCAGGCTGTTGTATCTGGTTTCTTATGATATGTTTCACCAGTTTACTTGATAGCTCTGTTGCACACAACTAGGCAAATCTAATTTACATACTGGAGGCTCTGTGGTCAACTGGAGTTATGTCTTTCCCTTCTAATTCTGTGAACCTGGATTCACATGTGATGGGAGTTCAATAGAATAATGTGTTTTGTGGTCTCATTTACCAGCATGTCACCAGAAGAAATTTGTCCATATTAGACAAACTACTCAGATTTGATGGAATCCAATTTGCATCCTCTGATCCAGAGAAGTCAAATAGTGGAAGAAAATGGCAGGAGTTCAGAATGGATTAGCTTTGATCTGGGTATCTGATGGTCACAGCTTGTATAGTCAGACACTTCAAGCTTTGCTGATGTGATAATACTGTGAGGTGAATAAGAAAGGACAGTTTTGAAATTCCTTAATGTGCACATGATGGATTCTTTTTTCATCTTCTGGATTTAGTGAATGTCCATCTCTGTACCTGCTGTGATTGCATTTTCTAAGATACAGAGCAAAATCCTTTCCAAGGCCAAATAGATTTCTTCTGGTTCTGCATCAGGTCATAATTACTATACACCAGACAGCAGAAATAATTTGTTCTTTGGGGGTCTGTCATTTGGTCTCTTTGCTGATTTTCTTCAATTTTTTCAATGACAGTAGACAGTGTGTACCAGTGACAGTACCCACTAACTTTTGTATCAGTGACTGTAGAGCCTGTGACCATGTACTCCTACTATCACCCTTCCTCTGAGAGTGTGTAAACATGGGATAAGAGAATCATAGAAAAATTTAGATTGGAGGGAATTTATGGAGGTCATTTAGTCTTTCCTGCTCAAGGTTGCTCAGCTTGCCCTGTTCAATTTTGGAAAAGCATGTTCAGACACTTAGACAAGGATCTGGAAATCCTCAAGATGTAAAGTTCTCTGCCTCTCTGGGAAGCCGTTTCAGTGTTTAGAGATGCTTATTATGAAGAATTTTTTATTTTTGTGTAAATAGCAGACTCAAAATTATCTTCTGTTCAAACCTCCCCCCCCAACCCCCATCATGGAATGTCTTTACATAAAGGATGAAAAATTCCCTATATTTTGCTTGCCCCTTGGGAAATTATTCAACAGATGGAGAAGTGCACTAAGCAAGTGTTTTTTAACACAAAAAGCAAATGAAACTGAGTCAAATCCATGCTACTCAACAGCTCAAGGTAGTAGAGGCAGCTGCATATTTTTGAGATAAGAATCTCAATTTGGTACCAGTGCAAAACTCACACTAAAGTTTGTGAAATTCTATCATTTAAGAAAAAATATTGAAGTAACACAGAGACTGCTTGGATGTTTTTCTATATATTTATAGTAAATCTTGATTTGTAATGCAATTAAAATGCTTTTGTATGTAAGTGTAATCATAAAAAGTGGTAGAAAGTTATGTTTTTACATACTCATCTGTATGCTGAAAGATAAACTTTTATTTATGTGATTGTTAATACACCCAGACACAGAACCATATTATGAGATCAGCCGCAGATTATCATGTGCAGAGATTCCATTAAATGCCCTGGAAGGAATGCTCTCTTCTGCCAAAGTGTCATGGTTTTAGTCCAAATGACAGTGTAAAGGCTAAGCGGATTTTGTTCACAGATGCATATTCTGTTGGTGGTGCTTGTAGTTTGCCTGTTCCAGACAACCCTGGACACTTTTGTACTTCTTGATGATCAACAGGTTATTTGTATGGTTTGGCCATCTAATTCCCTGAGCACAGCAAAACTGATTGTTTGGAACAAGTGTGTGGTAGTTTTTAATTTATGCCTGTCCTAGCAAAAGGTAGGTTAAAATTCACAGAGTGATGTTAGGAGCCATTCTAGCTGCATGACTGGTGCTAGCTGCTACATGAAATCACCAGGTTGATTAGCTGACCCTGTCCATGTGCAGTGACACTTGTCCTAGTAATATTTATCATATTAGAATTTCTACATAATATAAAGTAGGCAAAGGTTTCTGCCTCAAGTTGGACAAAACTGATTCCTGTTTTGATGAAAATGAGTGGCCATCAGGTATTCACAAAATGCACGTTATCTGGACCAGGTCTTATCTTGAGAATATATATACCAAGAGGGCAAATAATGAAAATTCTAACTGAAGTTACATGAAAAAATTAGCTAAAAGGAAGCAAGCAGAAAAAACCCCAACAGAAACCACACAAACCTTCCTAATGCCCCTAAAAAAACACAAACAGAAAATACCCAAAAAAGCAAATCCATTAGAAGGCCAAACTGGAAACACTGAAAATTATAGAAGAGTCCCCAAACAGAGATTGGAGCCCTGCAGATGTGGCCTCACTATGGTAAACTAAATCATCTGTACAAGCTGGTTCCAATAAACCATTCAACGTGATAAAGGGATGCTATTATATTACAAAGCCCAGAAGGCTCTGGTACTTCCACTGTCACGAACTGAATAGGTTAAAAGTATTTTAATGCAGCTGGCATAGCTCTCTTCAGTGAAAACAGAGCTATAGACAGGAAAAATACCCCTTTATTAATATATATGGTAGGTCACTAGGACAAATTAGAAAGAAGTAATCTGGTTTGTTCCAATCTTTTAGTATTGTGAAAACAGTTTAAGAAACTATGTAAAAGCAGCTGCGAAGCAAATGATTTTTATAAGAAGTCTTGTAATAAAAAGTTTCTCTTGAAAAATGAATTGCATGTTATAGTAGAAGGGCCCCTGTCAAGATGTCATCCTTTTTTTTACTGGAGAGAAAGTCTCTGGAAGGAAGACTCTGTGCCTTGCTACCTTGCAGATATTGTGTTATTCTTTCCTTCTTGGTTTCAGTACTAGTGGTGTGACAGAGGAGAGGGACTGTTGCCTGTGAATGATAATTCCTCTTCTGAAACATCTGCTCTTCTTCGAGTTCTGTATGGCCTCTGTGGTCATCTGACATTCAGCAAAATAGGATAAAGACAAAACAAAGCCTGTGAACCAAATGCCAGAATCCTTACTCGAGCTCCATTCCCTGCTTTTTGATGAAAAACGTGTGAGAATGGGCTGCAAGGGAAACAGAATCACTGTGAATTTCAGCTCCCCACAGCTCCCTCTTGAATTCTCTTGTCAGAGTGGGTTTTTAATCCCAGAAACTTCTGCCCTTAAAATGTTGAATGCATAACTTAGGTGATCTGAAGGCATCAAACAATCAAATATAAATGCTATAGCATTTGATGATAGCTCTGTGGCAGCACAGTTCTACTGAATTTGTCTGATGGTGTTTGTTCATGGTGTAAGTATAGAGGGACTGCTAGGCCAGGCAAGTTCCTTGGGTGTGGTGCTCATGTGGATGGGGTGACACAGGTTCTTTGTACAAGGACCAGCAAAGTGTGATTTGTACCCCAGTCGGCAGTGGCAAAAATCCCAGTGTTCCAAAACCCCATGAACTTTTAATTATTTTCTGTTTAGAGCCATTTTTGCGAAGTAGATGGACTCCGGGAAAGAAGGAGTTACATAGCCAGGATGCTTTAGCCATGTTAGATGATCTGGGGTAACAAGCTCCCCTTATCAGTAAAGCCTTTGGAATTTTTGTTGTGAAAGTTGTTGAGCCACAGGCTGCTTGGAGGGAAGGCTGTAAAGACAAAGGAGGGAAAACACTGCTAAGTCAATGTTTTCTGTGCAAGGGGGCAACCCTGAATTTCTGTAGCTCTTCTGTAGCTGTCAGTGCCACTTGTTAATGAAGGTTTGGGGTCTCTGCAGGTGTAAAAAGACACCACTCCCCCAAAAGCACACCCAGCTTTGCCTGGCCACCTTGGTTAAAGATCAAGCCTTTAAACACCATGATGATTTTTAGAATACTATGATTTGGGTCAGGTTTCCAGGAGGTTCAGTCAGTATAACTCAACACATTTCTAAGAAGTTGCTCCAACAGACATAGGCTGCACAGTTAGTTCTTGGATTTTACTCTAACTCATAGAATCAGAGCCAAAAATAGAGCCCTAAAGGAGTATCATTGTGTAAGTTATATATACTTAGACATCACTGGCCTTCACCACAAATCTACCAGTGCAATTGTGGCAATTAGTATCTTATGCTTTCTCATGTGAATGATGAATTGAGACCTATCACCTCTCCTTCACCACACCTTCTTCCCACAAACCCTTGATTCTGTAGTGTTTGAGAAAGAAAAGCAAATTCAAATATTATGCAAAACTTCTTGTCACAAAAAATATGGACTAAAAAAAAAAGACATGAAATGCTCTGTGTCATTTACAATGTAATCTCCTGGCAATAGAAAGCTGGCAATGTGCTACAGTCATGCTTTCAATTACATTACTAAGTAATCACACATTAAAGTCTAATGGCAAATGATTCTTTATTCCCAGGCTGCCCTGTCCAATTGTTTTCTAAATTGGTTTCAGGAATAAGGATGCAAGTTTGACTGCAAAAATATTATTTATGGTTTGGAAGTAATCTTTTGTATCTTTTTTTTTTCCCTGTGTGCTTTTGGCAGATAGTTCAGAATGTAGTTTATTATTTCTAGGGACATGTTATAGTTTGACAGTTAAGAAATGCTTAAACCTCATGATAAACTTGGTTGGATTGATAGATAGAGTTGTCATATTTTCACTGCCACCAAATATGTTGTCTGTCCTGTAGGAAATTATAGTTTCTCAGAAAAGACCTGCGCTGGAATTTGGTATTTTTTGCCTTTCTCATGCACTTCCGTTGCTTCTTCTCAGCGCCTGCAGCCACTAGTATGCAGTGAAAAAAAGTACAGGTCAAGTACAGGTCTTAACAATACTTGAGTCTTGAAATATGACAAAATGTAAGATTTATGATGCTTTTCTTAATAATAATTAATAAAAATAATTCCCTGAGGAACAGAAAATATCAAAATACAAAATCATTTTCAAAGCTTTGAGAAGGTAAAACCTCAAATTGTAGAGGATATTCATGCTAAATGTTTGAAGTTTGCCTTTCATATTGCACTTTGTAAAAGTATATTTATGCAGCCGACATTTTATTTTCTCAATATCATTGTGTTTAAATATTTTGGAAGTACTTAATCTCACGATAGTTCTTAATGGACAGGTTTTTACATTCAACTGCATTTTCACATAGAGCAAAAAAATATAACACTTCATAAAGTCTAATTAATCCAACCACCACCCATTAAGGTCATAGAAAGAATGCTGTGTCTCTGGTGGCTACTTGAGTATTATTTGGGTACAAAATTACTTGCCACTTGGGTACAAAGAAGGAAGAAAAGCCAAGCAGGTTTGTGTGCAGACTATGTACTATGAGATCACAAAGAGAAAAGAGGTTATAAAGAGACCTAGCTCCATAGGTCTGTTCCAGAACCACCTGAAGCAGCCAAGACCATGAGCAGGAGCTGTCTGTCCATTAGTGTTCAATGTTCTGAACACAGAACTTTGATCTTGAAAAATTAGATGGCCCAAATAGGAGTATGTTTCTCTATTAACATCACTCCCAATTTTGGGAAAACTTTCCATCATCTGCGGTACCTTCAGAGAAACAAACCTTTATGCTGCTTTTAATATCAATGTGCATATATAGAGAGAAACAAAAATTCATTCAGGATTTATGTTGCACAGAAAAGTATTTAAAAAAGACACAACTGTTGTTGGGTTACAGCTTATGGAGGAAATATATAAGGGCAATGTGACTGTCTCTTAGTTCCTGCTGCTCTTAACTGTTTCTGCCTCCTGTTCTCCCTGTGTTGTGTGGTGCATGGTGTGACATGGAGATATTGAGAAACTGATTTTTATTTTTTTTTCAGTTTCATTCTTCCTATGCTTTAACACTAAGTGTGTCGTCTGCTAGAAAAACGCTGCTACCAGAGACTTAGACCCAGCAGGAGCCCAATGTGAGCACTGCCAAGCTGCCCCAGAGCCCAGTATGAGCCCTGCAAGGTTTGATGAATTCTAAATGTTAATTAAGTCAGATGGCTAGTTTTAGTTAAGACCATAAGTGGGTCTGATCCCTGTGAGATTTTGCTATAGTGGAAATGCAAGTTCTAGAAATTACATTGCCGTAATGACTTTTACAGGGTCTATACACTGAGCCCAGCAACTGCGCTAGAGAAAGGGCTTGCTTGCCGTGTGGCAGATGCATTATGAAGGCAACATTAGACCACAGCAAAGATGATGTTTAATAAAGAAAATAGTGCTGTTGTGGTAGATGGATCTGGTTGTTTGATTTGACTGCTGCAGTCTTTGCTTTGAGCTGAAACGCTTTATGTAATTGTGGCTGCCAGGGCAGACAGCCTCTGAGTTTTAGGAAGGAAGCCACCACAATCAATCAAGCTGTGGGAGAAGAGTGTGTCTTGGTGGTGTATTTTTAATGAATTACCTGACAATTAGATGAAAAAAATTTTCAGAAAGGACGTGGTGCTGCCCCTTAACTCTCAAATCAGGAAATAAAATGGGTCATTTGAGAAAACTGCTGTGTTTGGGACCCACAGCAGGACAACCCTGACCTTACTGCCTGCAGCACTCTGAAAGGAGATGTCTCGCCAACATGTTGTGAGCTACACAATGTGGACTCTGAATGAGACTCTTTCCAAGACCTTTCACCCAATTTCTGAATTAAACTTGACAGACCTAAGTAGGGTTGTGACTCAGTGCAAGTAGGTAGTCTGAAATAGTCCTGCATTATTTATTTGATTGGTTTGCTTTCAATGTAACATTTTATAGGTACAGTGGATTTTATGTGGTGAAGTGATCATTTTAAGGGTAATGCTATAAATACTAATGTAAACAAGTGTATGAAGAATTCCTTTAAGTGTTTCTCTGTCTCTTAAGTGCTCTTGAGAGACTTTACCATAAACATGCTTTATATTGCACTATACTTAAGCAGGAACTCTAGAGTATCTGCTTCTTGCATTTATTGAGTCACTTCTTGACCTGAAACAAGATCAGCTGAGGACAAACCCTAAGCATAAAAGAATAAGGTTTATAAAAATGGTAATTGCTGCAAGTGCTCTGTAAAGAAATATTTTTTGTTGTGTGATTTTAACTGTATCTGCCTCTTCTAGTGAAAGAAGAGGGAGAAGAGAAGAAAATGAGTTTGGAAGTGTTCCAAATACTCTAAGCATAATTTACTGATGCTTAGTTTGTGCTACAAATGTTCAGAAATTAATTAGAAAACTGCCCAAATTCCCTAAGAGTACACTGACATGTTGTCTTTCACCAAAGGTTGTTGGTAACAGTGAAAAATTGTTCTGGTAGAGAGTGTATTGAGAGTGTGCTAAGTACTTACTGGTATATCACTTTATTTAAAGGTCCCCAGGCTTTATCATAATGCTGAGGTTTTGTGCTAGGTAATGTACAAAGAAAACAGGGACAAGGGAATCACTAAGGGCCCTCAAAATGTGAAAATACAAAGAGGAAAAGGTGTATGCAGGATTCCTTTATTCCCATTTTAGGCTGTAGTATTGGAGACAGAGTAAGGTTTGCACTGACTGAGGGAGGTGCTTTAAGCTCCTGCCCATAAGCATGTAATTTATCTCTTGTAAATATGTATGTTGGTATCTAAATGAACTAAGATTATGGCAGGTCAGGTCATCTAAAATCACCTCATGTGTCTATGACACAGGCAGCAATGAAACCCAGACCTGAATTCCAATCCTGCAGTTCAGCAGCAGTGTCATCCTAACTTTAAATATTAATCCATTGCCATTTGTTGGAACTCCTGTATCTCCCTGTCTCACCCTACCTCACAAATTCTGGAGAGTACAACAAGTTTTAACTTTCATATTGTTAATATGAGTTTAGGGTTTTTTTTTAACCTTTTTATTTTCAGTTATTGTCTGATGTTGTGAGCAAGGTATGATCTAGTTCCAGTCCAAAAGCACTGCGATTAGGGTCAAACTGCACAGATGCATGTTTTGCAACTCAGTTCAGGTTAATAATTTAACTTCATTGCTGCAAAAATGCACTGAGTCACAGAACTTTGGGTTAGTTTGAACTACAGGGATGTTTTCATGGGTGTCCAGGAGGCACAAGCTTACAAGTTTCCTACTAAAATGCTTACCTACATTTTAGTCAACATTTGTTCTTCCAGTCTAAGCAGGTCTTAATTCCTCTTTTGGCATTAAAAGCATAAAGATTTCACTTATTATTGCATTCAGAGACATTAAAACATTGATTTGGGCTTCATTATATATGGAGAATTTACTTTATTTTGCATTATTATGACTTCTAAAGAAATATTACACATGAAGATGTGTTTGAGATCTAATTCTCTTCTTCTTGTTATGGAATATATATATTTTTTTCCTTCTAAGAAGGAAATTTTGAGAGGAGATTCATAGCAAATGAATGAACTCATGATCCTGGAATAACATAATTTAGGATGAACTTTGACGTCAATAGATGGTGGAATAATCTCTATATGCATCTTGTATTTTGGATTATGGGATTCTTATGATTACCATGTACTGTACTTGAAGTGAAAGATACTTTCTGTTCAGTAATTTTGGATTTAACTTCATAAAGATTAAAATCTATGACACTGAGAAATGGTAAAAGCCTCCAGGGATATTTCAGATATAAGAAAGTGCAGTGAGCCTGTCTATATAACTGATCACACCTTGACTTAGAAGCTTATTCTGAAATCAATGCCACACAACTATACACAACATCAGGGGAAGACTTCAGATGAAAATATGAAGTTAAGTAGTGCTCAAAATTATAAATGCATGCTACTTTCTTCAGATGAAAAGCCGGTTATAGAATAATAAAATTTTTTGTTTCTTTTAATTTAAAGAACATGACCAAAGATTACTAGAAATTGATTCAGTTGAATTGTTTTCAAGGAATCAAATAACTTACTTCCATGGACTTGCAATTTAAGCCTGTGCATAGGGGAGCTTAACTGGTGAACACACTCTTTCATATAAAACATAAGCTGTTATCAGAAGGGGGTTTATGCCCTCAAAATTCCCATGAACAGCTTCCTTTTTAAATTCATTTCAATATATATATATATTTGTTTTCTTTTTCTTCCAGATTGTGAGTTGAAACATTAATAAATATATGTAAAGACTGAGAGAATTATGAAGAAAGGCTTCTGAGCTAAATTTTCTTAAACTTTATACAGCTGCAGACAACAATAAATTTATTTGTATCATGCGCATATACATTTATATATATGCACAAACCTTTGGTGAAGAAATAACAAAGGCTTGTGTACTGGAAATGCAAAGGATGGCAAAGAATAGTAATATGTGAAATGGTTCATCAGAGGGTCTGAAAGTACTTCCTTTTCAGAAGTAATAGTTAATTAGTCCTGAAAATGCCCTTTGTGATAAAGCTCATTAAAAAAAAAAAAAAGAGTATTAAAAGATCAAAAGTTTTTGTGAACATTTTAACTTATTTCTAAATTAAACATTTGAATTTGTTTCTTATTCGCAAATGCATTCAAGGTAATGGCTAATTGTAAGCATGTGTTAAAATGACATGAGCATGAATACATAATTAATTTTTAAGGGTTCTTGCTTTTTTGATTCACCTCTGACAGTGGAAAGTCATGATGCATTTCTATTCCAGAATGAATATCAAAATCTCTTAAAAACAATTAGAAACAATTACTTTAAAAAAAAATTAATAATATGGATCAGCTCTTTAATTCTGATTCTGTCTGCTAATGTATTGCTGTAAATCTGAAGTATCTTGAGTGAGTTACAACATTAGATCATTCATAAAACTATACAAAAGGATTGTGCTGACTTCATCCTATATACTCCATCTTTTTCTTGACATATGTGAACTGCATTAATTGATTAATTACTGTATGTTTATAGCTAGGGATTGAAGTAGTTATCATGCTTTTGTAGTAATCAGTTCCTCTTCTTGCTGATTCTTTTACTCTAGACAATAAAAGAAATTCAAAGTAAAAGCCAATGACTGTATATCCTGTGCATTAAGGTTGCCATTTGGTGGTCTAATTAAAAAATTCTGCCAGTTCCTCACATAATTTCAAACAAAGTTTGATGGAGACCACTAAAAAGGCATTGTCCTACAGCCTGAAGGCAGAGATCATGTTCAGAAACAATCCCTTTTGTCTGTGAGTGAGTACATTGTTCATTCTTTGGAAATCTGACAAAGATATTTGTTGCTGACATTTACATTTCTGTTGAGTTGTATGAAAACATTCAACATAATTGCACCCCACATGGGCAGACCTCTCAGTGTCCTGGAGTCCCAAGATATGCAACAGCTTTTCCTACATCCTGTGGAGGGAGGAAAGGAGTGCAGGCATCTGGTCCCGGGGTGAGCACAGGTCTGTGTGGTGGTATGGCAAGCGGGAAACCCTCCTCTTGGATGCACTCAGATGATAGGAGAGAGCTGTGCTGGTGCTGGTTGGGAATTTCGGGGCTTCAGGACTGCTCTTGAAAGCAAGCCTCTGCTATAAGGCATGGGTGACCTGCCTGCTCGTGGCACCTCTCTCTTGCACTCTGGGCTGATGCAGAAGGTGACTGGCAGAGGATGTCTGGTGCATCATATCTGGGGAGAGATGCAATGCTGTCCTACCAACAATGCGAAACACTGTCATTTGGGTTTTTACTCCATATCCTCTAGCTGTGGGCTCTGAAGCCCTGGATCTTCAGTGTCTTCCTGAGCTATGACTGTGTCTTTTCCCAGCTCAGCCACAGCTGTGTCTGCCAGGCCAAGGGCCCCACTGATCTGAACTAGACCCATGGACTGATTTCTTTGTTTGGCCTTGGACCTCACCTGTCACCATGGACCTTTCCCAGAGACCACAGGGCTTTGTCTAGCTCTGGCTGTTTCACAGGACTTCATCTGACTTGATCTGACTTCCCAGCTTGACCTCAGACCTGCCTCATCACCTCAAAATTGCCTCATGATCTCGTTTTTGAACCTGGCCACCCACCTGCCTGGTGAAACCCTATCTTGGCAACTGTGTTATCAGCCCCAGCTCCTGGCCCATTGTGCCTAAAGGTCAGAACCTTGCAGCTTCTTGACATAGTGATGGCTTCTGCTTGTCATTAAATTTCCTTTGTGTGGATATAATTATCTGGAAAGGTGCTATGTAACACCAAACTGAAGTTTACTTGCTGCCTTACAATGTACTTTTGTTGTGTTGTAGGATTTTAACCAAGAGAAGTAGGAAAAGACAAAGTACTGGGATGGACAAATTTACATTACATTTATGAGCAACATACAGCTGTTCATTCGTGCTTCTTGAAGTAGCATTTTACCTTTTATTGGAACCAGCATATGCAACTATTGCTCATTTCTATCACAGCAAGAACTTCTGCTGTTTTGTTTTTACACCTTGTCTCTAAATTGGCATATGGAGGTGCATGAGTCCCTTCAGGGACCTTTAAGAAAGTGGAGATGCTTCAGCTCAGTGCCCTGAATTAGACAAGTCTGAGTTTGAGCACTTTGTGTCATCACCCATTGCACTTTTGAAACATCTCATAAAGTGGATAAGCAGATTTCAAAAATTTATCTTTTATTCATTTCGGTTCAGCCCATATGTTTTTGTGCACAAAAACCCCCAACTGTATTTAAGAGTTGGCTGAAAACCTGGCATAAATGTGTTGGCTTACAGTGACGGCTGCTCTCATTTTGTACTTTGAGAGGATGTTTGCAACACAAGGAAATCAGGCTGCAGATGTCTGGGTTCCTGTGAGTGCTCATGACACAGGAAACTAGATGTTTAAAGAGTTTCCAGTGGAATAAAAAGTTACTGCAAGATGAAGACACAAGGGAGTTTTTAACTGCTGGTTAAAAGCCTTGCCTAGAGTTGTTCACAGTTGTGAAATAGTGACAAATTCCTTGTAATGGCTTTTCATCTGTGCATCCTGTAAAATACTATAATGCCACTTCACATAATTGAACTGGAAGGTTATTGAAAATTCAACTTCATGCTGTCCTTACAAGAGTATAGATTTAAATTTTATCTCCTGTGTTCAGATTGCATAGGGCATGTTTGGAAGTGCTCTCTAAAATAATGTATCATTTTCTGTTCATATTGTAACTTATCCGAAAAAATCATACTTTAAGGTATTTAGTTCATAGTGATACTCTGTGTTAGATCCTAAAAACACTCTATAAGAAAAAACCACACTAAAGATAGTTACTTTTTCATTGGAAGTCTACAGAAGTAGAACAATGTATTGGACATTGCAGTTAATAGAGTTAATTAGTGTACAATGGTTATTTAATATGTTAATCAAGATTTAATCATGATAAAATAGACTAATCTCACCATTATTCTGCCATTGTAAAAGTGTAATTGAAATAGATTAGAAAAAAAAATACAGTACATTCTTGTTAGTCTCTTAAAAACTCTGAGCTCTGTTGCACTGCGCTGCTCCAACAAGTTTCAAAATTAATTGTATTTAATCAAAGTAGGTTTAATTCAGTTAATATTTTACATTAAAACTAGGAGCCACCCACTTGACATAAACAAGCTCAGCACATAATTCTGAAAACATATTTTCTCTTTTAGCTTGGTTTCCTAGGGAGGAGGCTGAGGCGGTCGTTGTGTCTGTCTCTGCCTTTGTTTATTCTTCTTTCTGACCATCCTTATGATGTCCAAACTCTTGGAAATCCTCAGCCAGATTTGCCAGAAGAGGAGCAGTTCTGAAGGAATGAAGTGTCCACAAACTTCAGAAATGTATGGAAGAAGAGGGAGTTGATACTAGCAGCTATTCTGACAAAGCGACTGCAAGCTGAGCTCACCCATTGGAATCTTGGGAACCTTCACAAGGGAAAGGCATCACAAATGCACTGTGGAGTTCTTTGGGTTTTCAGTCGATGATCCAGCAAGTACAAATTCATAGAAATCCAGACCCCATTAGCTTCATTGAGTTACTTACACAAAAATTCGTCTAAACTTTGCAGCAGGGGCAGTTGGTGGAGCTTTAATCTCGGTAGATACATCGATTATGGGGCCAGCATATTTACCACAGCTTGCAATGATCTGTCTTGAGCTATCCCTTGGGCTGGTTTCTAAGGGAAAACCAAGCAAGGATCCCTGACACTTGAGTTAAAGTACACTAAGGATGCACATTTTTGACCCAGACCGTGGTGAAAAAAGGGAGAGGACCTGCAGTTTAGTCACAGATGCAGGGCAGCATATTTCATTAGGAAGGGAAAGGATGCAGTCTCACTTAGGTGTGAAGTAGCCCAATTGTACCAGCAGCCACAGTCCATAAGTAACAGTACCAATTATAAATTTGTGGTTAAAATCAATTATTTTCATTTCCCTGTAGCTTTTGGGGCAGTCCTCAGAGGTCATGGTTTTGGTCTATCATCTGTAACTGAGGGGTTATCAATATTTTAACTGTCTCTTAAAATAATTAAGTCTGGTGCATTCATGACTTCAGAGTTGAATCTCTAAGAAATCTGTAAAACAAGTATCTGAACTTTTGATGCTTCAGATAACATTATCTGTGCTTTCAAATTTTATAATATTAATGATTTCAGATTTTTCACTGGTTTAAATGAGTAAATCAGCTGGTTGCAAGTATTTAGAGGTCTGACTTTGTGCATAAGCCAAAATCTTGTTGATTTCCAAGGGGTGCCATACCTTTATACAGCTATGAATGCTATTAATATCTGTGTATTGTGAATTTGGTGTCTAATTATGTCTGCAGAAATACTGTTAATAGTGTTCTTCCAAGATCATGAAACTTATATTTCCTATTCACTGTGTTTCTAAAGAGCTGTGGGGTTGAATTTTTTTTTTTTTTTTTTTTTTTTGATACTGTGAACAACAACAGCGTGGATAACATCATATCCTGTTAAATTTTAAATTTTAGTTCTGGAGAATAATTTCATGCAGAACTACATTGTAAGGAAGTTTACAGTACTGTGTCTCAGGTTTAGTGAGATTTAGTGATGCTTGTTTCCTACTGATCACTTTTGATACGAGCTATGCTTTGGAATATTTTCTGTGTTAAATTTTGTTATGAATCTGTTAAAAAACCATTCATAGTTATGAGATGAATAGAATTGCTGCTAATTTTTACAATGCCCTTTTAACGGGAAGATCACAAAGAACAATCAAATATTTCTGATGCGGGGTCCAATTTGACCTAATAGTGACCAAAACAAGTACCTGGGCCAAATTAAGTCCTGACACAAATAATGGTGCAAATGATGTGAACACCTTGCCTTTAGTAGTAAGACACCTTTTCTCAGAATCCTGAGCTATAACACTGGAGAACCCCATGTTCTTTCTTTCTTCATCTCTGCAGCTCTGGGGATCTAAAGTGAAGAAGAGGGAAACTTCCAGGTGACCTCCCTTTCCCTGCAATAGTCTTGAGCAGCCAGAGCAGAAGCCCTGCCCCAAACAGGCTGTGTCATCCACTGATTGCCTGTGTACTGTAGGGGTGTTGCCTAGGTAAATTATGACAGGTTTTGGCCTTGAAAAGTAATTGACATAGAATACTCCCTTTATACTATTTATTTTGAGCCTGCTGCCTACAAATACTAATGGCTACTTCTGAGGACCCCCATTTCCCATGCAGGAGTCAGCACTGCCTCTGTAATGCTTTTGTATTCTGTGACTTAAAAATGTTTGCTTGCTGATTTCTGCAGTGCAAAGAATTTGGTGAAATTTTCAGTGGGCAGTGTAGAAACTCAAATGGCCTAAACATTTTATGGAACCTTAAGTACAAACATTTTGTTCAGTCAATTGAAATATGAGGTTGTTTAAGATGATTTGGGAAATTAACAGGATATAGGGGTGTTCAGTTAAATTTTGGCACTATAGTACTCAGATTTTCTGATATATAATTTTTCCTCTACTGAAGCTGTTTGGAAAAAAAAAAAAACCCCAAAACAATTAATTGGTAAACTTAATTGATAAACTCATTGTTCCCCTTTATTTTTCAGGAGAAAGTTATTTTTGTTTTCCAGGTTTCAAAAATGACCCATATTCTTTTCTCATTAAAATATTCACTGATTATTTTCACTGAAATTTTAATTAAGTGTGAATGTAGATCAGTGGCTAAACAGACCATTTTTCAAAATGTTATGGTCTTGGAAGGGACAGGATAGCTCTGGTAAATTTAAAATATTGCTAACCTTTTCTTCATTTAAAACATATAGAATGGAATTGAGAGTTTTACTTTCAAATATTTGTGACAGTTTTAGAGAAAAAAAAAATTAGATGCTTTGAACAGTTTGTGAAAATCTCATATGGAACAAAAAAATCCATGTAGTTTTACTATTGTTGTTAAGCCAGCTCAAGAAAAGGATAATTTTTGATATCATGTAATGAAAATGGATTTGAGATTCAGAGCAGGCACATGACTGAGAGCAGAGGGTTTGTCTACCATTTATTAGGGGTTTTCTTGTTTAGTGATCTTCAAGAGATCTCTGTATTTATTACGTTCTGTTCATACACCAACTTGCTTTCAGATAGTGAAACTCCCAGAACATTGCCATTGTGAATACATGGAATGACTTACTTCAGTATCCTAGTTATTTCTATCAGTAGTTCAGAATCACAGATGTTAGCTCATGAAATTCAAGAGTAGCCTGTTAAAAGCTAGTAACAAATATTGATTACCCCCATGGGATTTAACCAGCAGAAGTTATGGTGAGAATTTTTGAAGAGAGAGTTTATTTTTGAGCAGTTATTGTGGTGATGAATAATTTTCAGTTTTTTTTTTTTTTTTTTTTTTTTTTTTTTTTCGGTGACGTTGAAGGGATTTTAGTTCATATGATTACAGTAAGAAGACATTTCATCTGGTCTGCTTGCTTGCCTCCAGAGTATGTAATGGCTGTGAGGGCAGTAAATGTTACTGTAATAACTGTGAGCCCTTTATCCCTGTGTGAGCAGTCAGACAAGCTGCTGTGGCCAAGGCTGCTGCTTTGATGTGACTGTACAGGAGTTCAAAACTTGAGAGCGCAGAGAGAACCTCTGTGGATAACTGCCTTACTACTCAGCAAGTAGGACAAGTAAAAAACAGCATAGGTGGGGTTTTTTGTGTTTGTTTTGTTTATTTTGTTTTGTTTTTTTTGGTTTTGTTTCTTTTTTTGTTTTTAATTATATCTTATTGAGCTGCTGAGCTAGGTGGACTGCGGTAGAGAGCCTAATAAAATTACAAGGATCTTCAGAATGACTTGGAAATTAAATTCCTGCTCCTTTATAGCCTCTAAGTCCAGTTCTGGAGGTCCTGAATGCAGGGTAGAGTGTAAAGAACCTGGAGTTGACACAGAAAGGGCAATCTGTTTTGTGCATGGTTCTTCTGGTGTCCTGTGACCAGAGGTGATAGGCTGAGGTCAGTGGGCATTTTACTGAAGGAGGTGTTTTACCTGAACACAAATCAGTTGAAGAACCACTAGCATTGCTTTCTGACATAGGAACAGCCACAGAAGTCATAATTAAAGCTGGTTGAAGAATGTTTAGAATGTTTTTCCTGCCATTTTTTTTTTCTGGGAGGACTTTTGTGGAGGGTTATTTTATCTATTTTATCTTTCTTTTTCCTTTTTTTTTTTTTTTCATTGTGCTGCTTTAACTGTAAACATAAGGCACATTTTAGCCTGTGAATCATTATCTGATTTGTCCCTGTTGCCATCCTGTGAAATACTAAGATACTTTGGCTGCATGATTGGTCACCTGAATTACATGGTATTGATGTTATTTTTGCATCTGACAGCTTAAATGTAATGAGTTGTATATTTTGTAAGCTTTTTGAAGGTCTACTGGATCTGTCAGAATAATTTGATGTATGTTTTTTCACCGGTTTCTTTGTTAAGAATTTTTGGCCAGAAATGTAGTATTATTCTATAGAATTCATCCCAAATGGAAGGTAGAATTTTCTTTTTCCTTACAAAAATAATTTAACTCACTATGGAATGCCATTCTGTTTTTTCATCTGCCAACTGGAGTAGTGGGCCTCAAATTTGTTTACTGTAAACACTTGCATGGAGGAAACTTTCCTCCTTTTCACACAAATGCTCACAAATAGCAAGATCAGTTAACATGTTTAAAATGAAATTCTATTACAGACCATGGCTGTTTTTTTCAGTGATAATTCAAGTGATCAGTGTAAATTGTGGTTCTTTAATTCTGTGCGCAAGTCTTGATTATGACTGTAGCAAAGAGATGGTGAGAGAACTGATTTTTGTTTTTATTTGTTTTGGCTTACGGCTTGGCTCATCATTGTTCCAAGATCCAGAGCTAAGGTACAGTTACCTCTGGACTTCTGGCGTCTGAGAAGGCACCACTACTTCAGCACAGTGGGTTCTGCAGGAGTTTCAGTAAGTCATGGCATGGGAAGGGCAGTGTGGCAGTAGAGAGTTCAAGTAACTCGTGTGGAACTGGCAATTGCCCAAATGATTTAATTCCATTAAACTGGGAACCTGTGACACAGCCCTTAGCGACGAAGGGGATAACTGAAATGGATGGCCGCTGTGCAACTGCAGATCAATAATTGTCTTTAAAAAGTAAACACGGTCTCCAAGCATGTTTGACAACAACTGGAAATGATTCTTTGGCAGCCGTCTATCTGCTAAACCCGATGCGACCTGTCGGAGCTCCTTAGGGCCGGATAGCGGCGGGGCGCTGGGCTGTCCCCGCTGGATGCAGTCAGCAAGCTGGGTTATCAACAGCGCTCAGCAAAAAATAACTCCCGGAAGCTATTTTTCGGGATACTACTACGAAGCTTTCCACCTTTTAAAGGTAACTTCACTTTCCCTTTTTTTCTTTTTTTTTTTATTTTTTATTTTTTTTTTTAATTTTTTTTTGTCTCCCCGTGTGGCGCCGGGAGCAGCGGGATGTGCAGGGCCGGGGCCGGCAGGTGGCAGTGTGGGCGTGCGGATGGCGCCCGCCGACCCCCGCGCCGGAAACGAGCCCCCAAAAAATGGATTTTTGCCTCAGAAGCGTTTATTAAGCGAACCCTTCGCTGTGGGAGTGTCAGCCCGCCAGGTCTCCCGAAAGAAGCCAGCAAAACGCAGGTGCTGCTCTGCGAGTGCACGCTCCGAAGCAGGGCTGAAAACCTCTCGGAGGAGAGGGGGAAAAGGAAAGGAGAAAAAAAAAAAAAAGAACATATGTGTGCTATTCATTTATTCAGAGCCACGCACTCTGCCAATCATCCTTTACATCACTCGGTGCCTCGGGAAAAGCTGCTCAGAAACAATCTTTGTTACTCGAGAGAACCAGGCTTGTGCTTTTGCGCCACTTTGAGAAAGCATAAAACATTTTGTCCCTTATGAAACTCGGCACGCACAAATCGATTAGGAGGAGATCTGAAACCTCTGACCCTTGCAGATTCAGACCAATGACGGCTAAACCCTCCCCTTACTTATTCTTTCTTGCACTCACAAATAAAGTGAACATAAAACCATGAGAAGGGAAAGAAGAAGGAAAGAAGTCTGAGCTGACAGCCCATGCTCTGGAGAAGGGTTTGTCTCAGCTGTGTGGTTGAGCTGCATGGCTGTAAAGGCGCTGCGTGTGTTACAGACCTTGAACAAAGCCAGTGCGGGAGGAGTAGTTTTTTTTAAAAAAAGATATTTCATTTGTAGCTAAGAAAAGCTCGTCTTTAGCAGAAATTACACTGACAGCATTAACAAAAGAGATGCAAGATCTTTTTTCCTGAAGGGAGGTCACAGAACCCTGTGGAAGAGTTGTCTCATGGGACACCTGAGTGCACCTGGATTTGCAGCAAGAGACACACCTTGGGACAGGAGGGTTCCAGTTGCCACTCTGGCACAGTGAATCATGAATGCCAGTCAATTCACATTTCTTTTTTCTTTAGTGGGGCTTGGTAGAGGTTGTTAAAGGATGACATAGCAACCCATACAAAGGGAATGCCATACAAATTTAGAATGCCACTAAAAGGAGGTGTATGGATTCCACAAAATCCAAGAGCTATGCTGCGTATTTTTTGATTATCATATATTGACATCTTATAGTTAGTTTACTTAAAAAATGTTATTGCTTATAATTAGGGTGGGGTATATGCTCATTCAATTACTCAAGTAATTAGGTTCATAGCTAGTCTTATGCTGTACCTTTCATGCTTCAGTGATCTTTATTCTCCAGTTCAATACATATTGAGCTGGGACAACTGCCTTTCAACTTGTTTTGCCTAAAAGCCACATTAGCCCTTAACTCCAGGTTATCTAATATTGAGATAAAACAGAGGTCTTAGTTGTGATGTAGGATTTTCTCCCTATAAATTTCTGAAAGAGACAAGATCTGGCACTTTTGCTAACAGGCATCCATGCAGTAGACTGCACTCCCTCTATTTCCTGTTAATTGCTGTCTTCACTTTCAATGGGGAAAGTATTTGTGGAGATATACAACATTAACATTATTTGTGCAGGTATAAAAACATTAACAGACCTTCAGTGACACTCTAGATCTTTCCTCTGGACCAGCCTGGGATCACATACCGAAAGCACTGAGTGCACAGAACTGTTTCTTGGGCCTCTTAATGCTTTTATCAGCCCCTGCCCAGAGGAAAGAATTTGCCCCTTGGGGGAGGATTCTCTCTGCTCTGCCTGTGTTGTGGATTTGGGGATTTTTTTGTGAAGCCTGTCAGTGAAACTCTTCTCTTAGTGAGCTCATGATGTGAGGGTAGGGTGGGTTGGAAGATATCTTTGCAGACAAGCCCATATTAAACTCCTTCTCACTTGTTTGTTGTTTGTTTGTTGGTTTTTTCTTTTTTTTTTTTTTTTTTTTTTTTTTTTTTAGTTTTACCTATTATAGGTCTTCCCAGTTTATAGCTTTTGAAATGTCAGATTTTCACTGAGCAGCTTTTGCAGCAATCAGAATTTTAAAATGTCTTTTGCTGTATTCTGAGGCACATGCATGATCTGGGAGTATTTGAGAGTCGTCTAGAAAGTCTAGTGCATTGTGGAAAAAAAAACCCTGGGCTTGAATCTTTGCATCATTCTCCATTTAAGGGTAGTGAGGATGGGGAGCTGTGCTAGAGGAAAACCAATTACTTTAAAATACTGAATATCCCTAAAATCAATATTGTTCACTGTCCGTGTGTACTTAGAGAATTAGTCAGTTAATAAGTTTTGCATGTTTGCTTCTGAGGGCCACTTTTTTTTTTTGTCTGGAGTATCTTACCTCTGCCCCTGACAGGAATAGTCTGCACAGGAGATTCTTAACCAGCAGCCAAAATAGGGACTCACGTGTTTTTATAAGGTTAGTTATACATCTGTTTTGGGTAAAATTGTTGCAGGAATGGAATTTGACCTATAGCATTGGGCTCTTTGTGTGACTTGTTTGGGCTGCACTTATAATTTGGTTTTGTTTATGTTAATCTGTAAATTCTAATAAGAAAACTTACCTGAATCATACAGTGTGCTTGCCTGTTTTTCTGTCTGCTGGATGAAATCTGAAAATAAGAGGGAAAAAACACCTGTATTTGATCATGGCCGTGAAGGAGACAAAAGCTTTGGATTCTGGGTATGGAAAGCTTTTCCTATTCCTTTTAGTGATGGGCTAGTCTCCAAAAACCTGTGAAGTGTTCAGTTTGCATAAACAATCAAAGATCTGGATGTTTATCTGAGACTTTTCTATGGCTCTTTGGGGTGGAAATGGGCTTGGTAGACTTAAGAAAATGAGCTCTTTGTGCTCTTTGCATTTGGTGTGGTCAGGAGTACCACAAGAACAGGTTTTTTTTCAGTCATTTGGCATTTCAGCTTCCTGCTCTGGTTCCACCTCAAGGTGACTGATACTGAAGCAAACAAAAGGGTCTTAAAGCGGCACTGTGAAGAGAGAAACTAGAAATAATTTAAAAATTAAATTTATCTCTTGGCTTCCCTTAAATGAAAAAGTCCATCTTCCAAATTTTGTCTCTGAAGGGATTCCTTATGCACACGGGGATTTTCCCTGTATTGGAATACCGGGGCAGTTGCTCTGGCTAGCCAGCTCTGACAGGCTGGGGGGAGGTCGAGGGTTGAGTCTTGAGTCTTTAAAAAATCCCAAAAAACTCAAACCCGAACGACAGTGGGAGGTCAGCTTCAAGCTGGATTGGCTGTGTGGCAAGATTATTATTTTAGCCCAGTGGATTTGCAGACTCTTAGTTTTGTTTGCTCATTTTAAACAACAACAACACCACCACAAAACAAAAACAAAAACCCCAAAACAAAACAAACAAAAAACCCCAAAAAACCCACCAAAACTCTGTTAAAAAAAATCTCTTACAAATCCCCGTTTCCTGATGGGTTGGATCACCTAAACTGCAGGGCATTGTAAGGGATATCCTTACACTGCCTGGGTTTTGGTTTGATTACTCAAAAGCTGTGCTGCTGCTCTGAATCTCCAAGCTCAGAGCCAGTTTGGGGAGCTTGTCAGGCTGACTGTGGAAGGCTGGATGATGTAAGTCAGCTTTTGCTCACAGGTGGAAAGCACCTTCCAGGTGCACAGGAAGGACTGTTGGTGAGGCAATACTGAAGGGATGCAGAGATTACCTCAGCAGGGTGAGATCTGGCAGAGTGGGTCAGAAGTCCTGAGCTGCAGAAAACTTTGGAGTTCTCTAAACCACCCCTGTGGATACAAGCCTCTGAGAATTGCATCTCATTAAAGGATTCTTAGGCATATATAGATATAAAGTAGGCTAGATATATTTCCTATAAAGAGCAGCTTCTAGGCATTAGGAGATGGTCCATAAATTCGGTATACAGCAGTGAACACCAACCAGTCTACCACTGCAGGCAGCCAGCCTGTTTCAAATCAGTTTGTATTATCAGTGAAAATCTTTTTGGCACTTGTTCATTACCCTTTTTAAGCCAAAGGAGATTATCCACTGTTTCCTTTAATGTCATCTGTTTGGTTTATGAGGAATGACTCAAGAAAGTTTTTTCTAATTCCAAACAAACAGTCTGCTTACACATGGGTTTGTATGTCCTGGGGAGCCTGCACACATCAGGAGTTACAAGAGTGGAAATGATTTTCAGAGTCAGGCAGAAGAAAGAGAAACAAAGAAAAAGAAGAAAGAAAATGTCTTCTAGGAAGCTGTGGCTGTTGATAACTTTTCATCTCTAAACTGTTGTAAAGATCTGAATGAAAATTAGACCCATTATATGGTGTACTGAAGTAGGAAACTATTAATTAATTAGCCCTGGGTTCCTCTCAAATTGGTAGAAAAAGATGTATTACCCCAGAGCACAGTTCAAAGCACCTTGGGCAGGAGCCTGCTTTGTGGTCCTATGAAGTGAATGATTTCTCTCTGCTGACAGAGAGACTGTGGCCTGACTGTGCTGCCCAAGGTTAGGCTGTGCATGCTCCCTTCATGTCTCCCTGTTTTGTGCAGTAAACAACAGTTCAGTATTGTTTGTACTGAACTGACTCCTCTCTTCATCACAAATTTCGTTCGTATGTAGAGTGTACTTCCAAAATGCAACTTGAGAGTTTTCTGGCTCTTACTGTTGTGTAAAAATTTCAGATGGGTTATGGAATATTGTTATTGAAAAAAACCTCAGTCATTTCAGAAGCACTGGCAACTGGTGTAATAAACACCCACGGTACCTAGATAAATGTTTATTGGGGTGCTTGTTGAAATAAGAAATCTTTGCAACCTGGGTATAAAGAGCACGCATCTAGTTTGAAATGAACATTTATAAATAATATTCTTAAGGACATTGCCTTATGTGGACCAATGTTTAAAGCATATTTCAAAAGTAAAATAATAGACAAATGAAAAACATAGGTGTATACTTACATGCTGAATGCAGTGTGGTGGATTGAAAGAATCAAGGATATCTGAGGCAAGCTTTTATATGGACTGGACAGGTCAGGGAGAGAAATTCCTATCCACCTACCTCACTTATAACATGCCTAACATCAGGTCAGTTCCTGATGTTAGGTATATTATAAGTGAGGTGGGTGGATAGGAATTTCTGCAGTGTTGTTACAGTGTGTTTTCTGCCCATATTTACAATGTATATTTCTATAAATAAATAAATATGGGCAAAATATATCTCACATGCTCTTCTAAAATCTTCTGTCAGTGACGAGATCAAACTCACACAGCAGCATATTTCTCCTTCACTGTTAGGAGTGTTGCAGACCTCTTAATATCAAAAATTCTTGGTCATTGTATTGGCCCTGTGGTATCAGGACACCATAAGTTGCCTGCTTCACAACAGACAGGTTAGAGCTTTCTGCATTTCAGTGTTACGTAGTTAATCAATAAGGGTACTGCATCCTGTGTGGTCTTAGAGGCAGTTAAAAATATATAAAATAAAATTAGTGAAGTCCAAGTTGTTTTCATTCTGCAGCATTAGAGTTTTCATATGTTATTTTAAACGTAAAATACAATTCTAATGGTGATTTTTAAAAAGCAATTTGCAAGTGTTTTATAGATTAATGGCAAATAAGTCTGAGAAGTATCAAGAAGTAGAATCAAGTTTATCTGGATTGGTTTTGACAGATATTTGTCTAACATCCCAGTGAAAACCTCCAACTGGAGATTCCACAATCACTCTAAGCAGTCTATTTTAAGGCTTAACTGTTCCTACTATTAGAAAGGTTTCACTGTTTTCTAAATCTCACCTGCTGAAAGATAAGTGCCTTGCTACTTACCCTGCCAAAGTGCCCAAGTAGAATGGATTATTCCCCTCCTCTTTGCAAAAGTCTTTATTTCTCCCTTAATGTATAAAATACTTTTATTTTTTTAAATAAATTCTAGGCATTTTGATGTACATGTTCCTGTTGAACATCCTGTTGCTACAAAAGCTGCAGTGCTTTTGGTTTAGTCATGTTATCCTAAACATTATGTCTCCTGTATGTTTCCTGTGGTGCTGCTTTTCCCACTCTGCACAGGCCGATCCAGTCAGTTCCTGCAGTGATTTTGCTCACAGTTCTTTTCTAAACTGCTGCAATACCGCATTCCCAAGGCATCAATAAATCTGATGTATTTTGACTATTTATCTTGCAGGCAATAAATATCTGTTTACAAAGTGCGTTTCGTAAATTCGCTCAAATTACATTTGGGCTGCTGCAATCTTGGAAAAAAAAAAGAGGCGTTAAAGGTTTGATGTGGGAGAACATTGCATTTAACTTCAGGGGAGAGGTAAACTTGTGATTCTGTCATCAGAGGTGAAACAGCAGAGCCCTATTTCTTGCTAACATTAAACCATTTATTCTTATTTACCTGTCATTTTTATTACAGGCATTCAGTCTGATGCTCATGACAAAAAAGTTCAGACATGCTTCAAAATGAATTCGTTGCATACCGAGTGTAGAAAACTATACTTTATGGATGGTAGCTGGAGGTGACTTGTGGTTTACCACTGATTATAAATTATTTAAAGGGAAATATATATAATTGATATTCAGAGCTGATAGTATCAATATTTATTGGGACATACTCTCATCTCTGTTTTTTTTTGTGGCTATAAGCATGTGGCTTAACCCAGGCATGTGGCACTTTGTACCTTGATGGGCCCAACAGCTCTTCATTTACACTTGATCTGTCAATTATGCAAATATTTTTAGAAACACTGTGAAGTTATAATTGGGAGTATGCATTTTTTAATATTGAGATGGCATGATGAAAAATAAATTCTTACTTTCTAATAACATAGTATTTCCTCTAAGGAAAAGGGTAGTTCCTTAAACAGGTAATGTAAATAGGACTTACTCAAGTGAATGGCACACATATATATAAGAAGCCAAATTTCTCAACCTCTATGTAGGCTCAGCATAAATTCATCCCTCTCTTGCATTCATCTACAGTAGCAGACAACACTGGTATTCACAAGTATTTCTAAACCTAACCTGCTTTGATCCTTTTGAATCTACACCCTAAGATTCTTCTGGCACATACCACAATTACCTTTTTTACTGTCTGCCCATCCCCAGCTGAGCAAGTGCAGCACCTTGCTGTGGTGTACCTTGCCAAAGCTGTGAAAAGAAAAGTCAGTGTTTGCAATGTGGGCTCGAGCTATGGCCCTTGCTCATGCGCTGGGGGACCATTGCAGAATGTTCCATTTTCCTGTTTTCCCCTGCTTTTTCTGCGGTCATGAGAAGAGATTTTTGTGTTTGTTTGTTTTGGTTTTGCAAAGTACAAATTGCTTTACTGCCTAATGTTAGATGTGTACTTTCCTGCAGACTTCATGGCAATAAGTGAGTAAAAGCAAGTAATTTTACTGCATAGCAACAAAAAGAGTGTCCAGTAGCCTTTTGGACACCAAGCTGCCATGCGGCTCTGCCCACCAGGGCTAATGAGATGTTCAGCTACTGAGATCAAAGTGGAAAAATGGGCTTTAGCCACTGTTCATAATGTCTCTGTTATCTCAGAAGTAAGAGAAGAGTTGATATTTTAAGCCTGCAATTTTTTTTTGTGTTTAGAAGTTTAAGGGAATGATACATGATCAAAGACTGCGTAGTGTTATAGAAATTTGTGTTTAATATATAAGTCAACATTCATTCTGTTTAAACATGAAATCTGAACTTGAAGCAGAAACTAAAACAAAACTCTGAGAAGGTGCTGAATAGTTTATGTAGGGTTGTGCCTGGTCCACCCTGTGAACTTCTCTCCTGAGGCTACCTGAGTTAGGCAAATGCTTCCTTCCCTGCTGGATATTTCAGGTCCATGCTGCTGCCTGTATGCTGGCAAGATAAGACTAAGTGGGTCTGGAGGATGAGTGACACACCTCAGGTCACAAAGCAGAACAGTAGTGTCGAGAAAAGTAGGATGCCAAACACATGCTTGAGATACTGCTTAACAAATAATATCCTTATGGTTCTTTGTTTCTACCAGAAAACGTGCATGATATTTTATCTGCAGCCTGGCTGGGTTTTTTTTTAGTTAATGTCCTAACAAAGCAAGAGAAACATTCAGTGTGTATTGATCCTTTTTCTTACAGTGCTGATTTTAAGTACTTTAGGTTTTGGCACTCCAGTGTGACTCGCTTAAGCATCATCTGGCCTTTATAAGGTGATTATCGGGGTCACTGAAAGTGATTTTAATGAGCCACTGAGTGTCACTAGTCACTATGGAATGTTTTGAGAACATATGTGCAAGACAGGGATCTGGACAAATAATTTTGGAAGAAATTACCTGTAACCTCTAAATCCACTTAAGTGTTGAAATGGAATAAGCAACTGCTAGGTTGGTCGCTGCATTTCTGGTGCTGACCTTTTAAAGTTTAACACGTAACTACATTTAAGCTATAATAAATTATAAATTATATGTTTTCCAAGTTCCAGCACAAATAATGGAATCCCATTATTTCAGAAGTTCTAATGCAACAGCAATAAAAAGTAATCCATACCATAAGGGAATCTGCTAATTAAAAATAGAACATCTGTGAATATCCAGATAGTGTTTTGGCCATATATATTTTCAAAAATTGATTATTACTGTTGGGGAAAATATGTGACCAAGAAAAAAACAAAGAGAAGTAGTTCACAGAAAACGAGTGTAATACTGAGAGCTGTTTGGAGCTCTCCTATGAGTTAGGTGCAAAACATGTCTGATGAGATATGTTATTTCCTAGTCAGGTAACTCTGCAGTAACAGGCCACAGAACATCCTCTTGGGTATATTTTTGACAAAGTAAATGGACCCTTCTAAACAGTTGCTTCAAGTATTCAGAAATGAGATTTTGGCACTTTTTCCCCATCATCAGACCTTCCTGCTTTGAAAGGTCTATGTGCCTTCCCATGAGATGCAGATGTAACCAGGTATCACTCTTATCAGAGTGATATCAAGTATTGTACCTTGCCCAAATTAACTGATATGTCACTGTCACAGAGAATGCTGTGATACATCATGCCGAGACAGGCATGTGCTACATGTGCTACATATCATGAAAGCCATGAAATTCAGTCAATATAGTGTCAATGGCCTCATGGTGTGCTTTTTTATTTTTTTTTTAGCAAGAGGAAGAAGGGTGAAAGTAATACTAAATTTGAACAGTCTCCTGTTATTTGGGTGAAGGAGAAATAAGATACTGTCTGAGGGTCTCTGTAAGCTGCCTCTGTTTGGGGGCCTTTCACTGAGGGCATATTCAGGAAAAACTGCCTCATAAAACTCTTAGGCAAATCATAGCTATAAATCATAGGCAGCAAAACAATTTCCCCCAAGCCAATGGCAAATCGTTGCTATATCTTGAGTGTAAATTACTAACAATCAGCAACACACCTAGGAAATGGAGCAAGTCTACAGTATATTTACGATTTATCAGAGCTGAATATACTTTTGACAGAATTTAAGATCTCCAGAAAAACATAAAGAAATAGGTTTGTCCCTTAGGTTGTACTTACCTACCTTTCCTGGGGACCTTCCTGCTAGTGCAGGAGCTGCTCAGTGCTACCTTTTTTATTGCTCATTGCCAAGTCTGTGGCAGTTTGGTTTTTTGTTTTTTTTTTTTTTTTCTTTCATCAAGAGATATAATCTGTTAGACAAGATAATTAAATGTGTATGGGCTAAATTCTGTTCTTATTTACAGACTATCCAGTAAATCTGAGCTCACTCCAGTGACTGCAAGGGAGTCATTCTAGATTTATGTTATTATAAATGGGATCAGAATTTGACTTGTATAAATGAATATTAAAGAGGGAAAAGAACTGTTCATGTTCACACTCCTAGCCTCTGGCAAAGGCTAACTTAACTTCCTTAGCCTTCATCATTGAATGTGGAAAGGTTCAGTCACCACTGTTCTTTAGGAAGGATTGAACCTGATTTTAGGGCTTCTGGAGAACCAGTTATAATTATTAATTAATATTAGTATTTATTATAAAAGTGTTACTGCCAAAAAAGTCTAAAGTAATTCTGACGTTATCTCTTGTTCTGCATTCATCTTTGGTAAAACTAAGGATCACTTCTGTGCTTCAAACACTTTTTCTCCTTCTTAAATTATACTTTCCTGTTAATACTGGTGTGAGAGGCACACTGGCAACCAGGTGATGGAGGTACAGCTTATTATGCAAGAAGTCTGTATTTTTTTGCAAATTAGAGCAGGATGCCACTCTCTTGCCTTGTTGTTTCCATAAAAGTCCTGATTCAATTCTTAAACATTAGGCTTTCACTGGGATTGGGCAATTCTCGGATATACAACATGGCAGAATGCTGAATTATTTAGTACTTAATTACATGTCCTCCCTAGTTTTGTTTTCTTTACTGTAGTGGAGAGCAAGAAAATGAGTTAAACACGCATTTTTGTTAAATATTATTCTGAAAAGTAATTTTTTTTTTTTTTTAATACTATGGTAAATCAGTCTCCACTCAACTATAACCAGCAAATGATTAATTTTGAGAACTGGGGATTTTTTTTCTCCATCCTGTGATTGCAGGTACATAAATCAAAATCACTTTCTCCTCCCCATGCCCCCTTCCAGTAAACAAAACCTACCTATTAGAAATCAGGGAAGCCAGATTCCTCTCAGTTAGCACTAAGTTTGGAGAAAAATGGGTGTTTCTGTAGAACTCAGATATAAGTGGCTTCATTATTTTTGAAGAATTTTTTTCTCCCGTGACAAAGAAGGAGTCCTACAGTAGCTATAGGCAGTGCCTTATTTGCTAGTTGTTATGTGCAGTGACTCCAAAGTCAAATATTCCACCCCTTTCCAATTTGCAAATATAAAATAAGAAAGTAGGTACTACTGGATATTTTTGTTTTACTGTTTCCCATTATTTTTTCTCAGAAGACTGCAGTCTTCCTTTGTGATAATATGTGAAGATATAAATTAGGTGCCTTCCAAGTAAAATCATATTCTATACAGTGAATCACTATCTGATTTGTTCAAAGGAAAAAAGGCCTAAGATGCTACACGAGGATAAAGGAGGTTCAGGTGTCTGATCCTGTTATTGTTTCAGGTAGGGAGGGGTGAGAACTTGGCTTTGCAAGTGGTGCTTCCTCCCTTGGGTTTTCATCTGTGACTTCCTTACTGTATGACTATGATCCTTTTCTAGCACCTGCCCACCTCCCAGTTTTCTTCTTCAGCTATAGACTTCCACAGTTTTGCTGTGGCAATAGACTTTTACCACTTAAGTATGAGTAGTCTAAAAATGGAATGATTTATCTGAACACATACAAACTCCATTTGATCTTGAATAAAATAGACTTGTGTCAGTAGAAAGCCAAATTATTTTGTTGGGTTTTTTAAACGAAGAACAAGCATGGTTTTTGTCTTGGTTTTTCTCTCTTCAAATAGTTTGATTAGTGCATTTTTAATATGGAGGTTTCTGAGAATAACACAAGCCAAACCTGTAAGCTGATAGAATAATTTTCAGAATTAAATGTATTAATTTGTGGAGGAAAATGTCCCTATCACATTGAAAGTGTCCCTGCTCACAGCCAAAAAGGTGCTCTGACATATTTTTCCAGTAAGAGTAAGAAAGTAATCCCCTTTTAAAATCAAACCAAGACTGGCACTTTGTTGAAAGCTGTTAATCAATTTAGAATATAAATTCCCATATCCAAAAAAAAAACCTTATCAGGGTTCGAGTTCCAATGCTTACTCTACTTGTCATTATCCATTAATGTATTCCCTTCTAGAGAAGAACAATAAAACCCTGATGTCATGTAAGGCAGAAATGTAGCCAGTAGTCATCTTGGAGCTTTAATGTATTGTGTGAACATTGGAGAAGGTTTTGTGTATTTTTTAAAATCATCTACTCATTTCCTAACAAGTAATAGACAAGTTGCAGTATATCTTATATATTTTATATGAGCAAATAAATCAAGTAATTGGCAGGGGGGAAAAAATTATCTGTCAGGTCTAATGTACTTCTAAAATACACCTTTTAATTCTTATTTTTACTTGATTCCTCACTCTCATTGGTAGCAATGTGATTTTTGGGTAACCAATGGTGGAGCATCATTTTCAGTTTATCAGTGCACACTGATAAACTGAAAATTTATATCAGTGCCAGATATATTTAATTCAGAAGTTGTTGCTTTGAGTCAATCTTGTGCTATACTCATGTACCTCTGTGTTCTTTATTCATCTTGTTTCAGTTTGATACACAGCTGTTCTGTTGTTTCACACATGTATCGTCACAGTAGCAGGTATTTCTTTTAAAGCTCCTTTTACGTAAAGTGCAACTAATGTAGTTTTCTTCAGATGAAAACTTGCGGTCCTCTAAGTGTGATTCTCTGTCATCTCAGACCATGAATTGAATACATCTTTGTGTGTCAGTCTTTTAAGGTTTTAAGTCTTGGATAGTTCTCATACTTTATGTTGAATGAAATTCTATTCACATAAATGTGGAACACCAGCAAATCTAAGTAGTGATGTACTAAACATTTGCATGACAGATTATATTTGTTGACACCAGAACATGTTTCAGAAAAATAAATACTAAAATCATCTAGAGCTCCTCAGAAGTCCAGATAGCTGCAAAACCCATTACGTGGCTGGCTCAGTGATACTGTACTTGTTTCTTCATAGCAAGAATATTTGGTGCAATAACATTTAATTTGTTCCCTTTGCCTGTGACAAGGCTGCTCCTGTGACAAGGCTGTCTCTTGAAGATGGCAGGCGCTAGAGGAGAGATGAAAGTTGCCTGTTGTGACTGCAGCTCAAGAGGCTCTCAACACAACAGCATTTTGGAAGTTGCCTTCACAATGCAAACTGTTAACTTGTGAAAAGTCAGACACTGGTTACAAAATCAAATTGCTGTATAGTCTCCCATAAATTGCTCAATATCTAAATCCTGAATATCTGTTGCTGAGATGAGGTCCTCTAAGTGTGATTCTCTGTCATCTCAGACCATGAATTGAATACATCTTTGTGTGTCAGTCTTTTAAGGTTTTAAGTCTTGGATAGTTCTCATACTTTATGTTGAATGAAATTCTATTCACATAAATGTGGAACACCAGCAAATCTAAGTAGTGATGTACTAAACATTTGCATGACAGATTATATTTGTTGACACCAGAACATGTTTCAGAAAAATAAATACTAAAATCATCTAGAGCTCCTCAGAAGTCCAGATAGCTGCAAAACCCATTACGTGGCTGGCTCAGTGATACTGTACTTGTTTCTTCATAGCAAGAATATTTGGTGCAATAACATTTAATTTGTTCCCTTTGCCTGTGACAAGGCTGCTCCTGTGACAAGGCTGTCTCTTGAAGATGGCAGGCGCTAGAGGAGAGATGAAAGTTGCCTGTTGTGACTGCAGCTCAAGAGGCTCTCAACACAACAGCATTTTGGAAGTTGCCTTCACAATGCAAACTGTTAACTTGTGAAAAGTCAGACACTGGTTACAAAATCAAATTGCTGTATAGTCTCCCATAAATTGCTCAATATCTAAATCCTGAATACCTGTTGCTGAGACGAGAGGTTGGACAGCTTCTTTCAGGGGCAACAAGCACCTCTCTCAAAGGCAAGGTTATTTGAGGAGGTTGTTGGGAAGGATGCACACTGATCTCTAAGAAACGTTTTACCATCAGAAGTTCCTGTGTTCCCTTGGATGATCAGAGCAGACAGAAGGAATATGATGCTGAATCAAATGATTCACATTATCCATCTACTGTGGTATACTTACTCCAAGGCTGTGCAGTTAGCAAGGCCATTTCTATGAACATTAGAGGAATTTTTCTGCTTTCTTTTTTATCAGGTGCTGTAATCAAGGATAAAAGATGATGATTCCAGATGACAGTTTGAATTTGCAGCTTTTGGAAAGGAATCAAATACAAGGAAACCTCCCCCATTTGTCCCTGCCCACGCCCAATTTAATTAACTTGGTTGTTTTTCCTTGGCTTTTTTGGTTGCTTGAGTTCTTTTACTCGTGGCTCATGGCTTATTGTTGGTTTTAGTTTCGGTGGTTTGTTGCTTTTTTTTTTTTTTTTGGTGGTGGTTTTTGTTTTTGTTGTTGTTTTGAGCTTTTTTGGTGAGTCTTATTTGGAGTTGCCATTGGGTTTAATTCCTTGGCTGTTCTGTCAAATGCTAGCTTCTAGTACAGATATTTGTGTATATATGAACAACTGTTTTTTAATAACCTGCCAAGAAGCTATAATCTTCCATTGCAATCCCTCGGGATTTAATTAGAATGGTTTTCCACAGCCTGACATGTTTATGGGGCATAGGTAAAGAGACAGTTCATAAAGCTGTCAATTTTCTGAGAAATTAAAGAAAAATTGGGCTGCTTAGTGCCTTGGCAATTCCATGCTGCTGATACTAGCATTGCAAACAATGAAATCAAAGGCAATGTAACAAGATACTGATGCATTAGAGATGGGGAGGGTTTAAAATTATATACAAAGGCATTTGTCAATTTGAATTTGAATGCATAAGGGGAGAAATATGGAAAACAAAATATGAACTCCAGTAGCTGCACAGGTTTAAACAGTGCAAAGCTAAAACAATGGTGTCTTCATTGCTTTAACAGTAGCTGTAACTTTCCTGGGGCAAGGAATGAAAACTGTGAAAGGAAGTAAGTCTGGACTATGAAAACCCTTCCTACAGATTTCTGAGTTTTTTGCTGACTGGAGTCTTAGGATGCTTGTTCATATAACAAAAGGCTCTGAACAGTTCTTATAGGTACAGTTCACAGTATGTTCTCATAGCTGTTGTAATCCAGGTCTCTTTGAGACTGTTATGCAGTGGCCATTGAAAACAAACCAACTTCCAAATTCTCTCCTTTTTAGTAACTTTTTAATCAAACTATTAGGTTGTATCTGCATCTAGCCACCCTCTTTAATGTAAAATAGCAACTATTCCCCATTCTTCATGGCTCTCATGTGTGATTGTTTCTTAAAAAGGAATTAGAGTTGCCATCTCTGCCTGTCCTCCAAGATCTCTGTAACTTCACAATAAAGTTAAATTGGTATTAAGAGCAGTGAAAAATGAGAGTTTGGAACATGGTTTCAATAGCAGGGTGAGGTGTTGTTGAGGAAGATCTGTAGCTGGGTTGGCATTTAAACAGAATTTAATTAGGATAGCTCATATCTGTGTTTAGTATCAAGCATGAACTTCTGTAAAACACTTTTATATTACTGAATGTAAGGTCAGATACCTGTTTCATCTTTGCCATTCAATTAGAATAGCTTTTGCCTATTACATTTTAGGAATAAATATGGACAGGTCAGACAGGCTGTGGAGTGTTCAAGAGGAGGCTAACAGGTAGTGCACAAAAGAAAAGGATCATGATGTAGAACTCGCCAAGTAAAACCTTTTTAAACATGGTGTTTCTCTTGCTTTCCATATAAAAAGAAATTTGCAGACACAAAGCAGTTTTCTGATGTTTGAGGGACACGTCTCCAGGTCCAGCAGTCATGACAGGAAACAATTTGTTCATTTATCAACAAGAATGGCTGACATTAGGAGGGACTTTCTAGCTGTAACTAAGTTAATCCCTGGAATGGCAGGTTATACAGTCTTTGTAAGTGGAGACTTTTAAGGAGGTTGGACAAATTCTTGCTTGTATGTTCTATCTGCTGTAGTGCAAAACAGAGAACCATTCCGGTTCTGGTATTTTGCATTGTACTTTCTGGGAATTGGCATATGGGCAATGTCCCAAACCAATAAATTGTCACAGCTTCAGTCCATCAAGAATCACTGTGTAGCAGTTACTGCGCTGTGCTACCACAGATGAGGCACTTGAAAACCCAGGTGTTGCAAAAGAGGTGTTTAAGAACCGGTGAGGGAATTAAATGCATGTGTTTTATCCAGATCTTGGACTGTATTTGAAGTTGCTCAGGTATAAAGAGTGCAAAGCTGAACAGTAGTTCTATTCAGGGCATATGGACTAGGCTCCATATTTCTCCTCAAAGTCAGTAGAAGAGTGTGACATTTCAGACTGATGGTGCCTTGGCCTACTGTTACCTTGTGTCCTCTCTCTTTACCTCTCTTTGTCCACATATTCATCTATTACACTCTGGCAAGACAGCTGAGTGTCTTTCATGTCTGGAGTTTGTTCGTACCATGCAGTGCAGTGTGAAATGCAACAAGACCCGGCACTGCAGGCTCCAGGCACCATTTCAGTAGCAACAACCATCAATGTTGTCAGCGTTTACTGTGGATTCATTTATTTAATTTTACTATACCATTTCTCAAGCCGTGTGTTTCTGTTTCATTTTGTCTGATTTTGTGTCTCCATGGTTTCCCCTATTGCTGTCATTTATTTCTCTTCATTAATATTCCTATACTTTTTTTTTTTTTTTTAATTTTCCTTCCTGCCCAGGTCTCTTCTCTGACCAGCTTTTTAAGTTATAGTCATTACTCCTATAAAATATATTGTAGGAGCCAGCAGACACAGAGTTTGTGTGATGTGCCTCTTATAACCATAAAACACCTTAGGGAGAATACTTTCTCAGCCCAAAACATCATATTTTTCCTTCTTGCAAGATTATTTAACTTCCTGTCTTTTTCTCATTTCTTTTTAGATTCCTACCATACTTACTAGGCTGGTGAGGTTTTTTTTCAAGATACTATAAAATAAAAGTCACTAAGCCATTGGATCTAGGGTATTTTTATATATATTTCTACACATACATGATAAAAAAGAGAAAATAAAAGTTTACGAGCAGAGATGCTGAAAAGAAAGGAATGGGAGTCAAGGAGAGTCTGTGCTATAGGTCAGCAAAGAACACAGAGATTGAGTGCAGATCAAAGAAAGTTAAAAATTATTTGACAGCATTTGATTTAGAACAGCCATGCTGAGAAGTCTCCTGTAATAATTTATCCTACCTTTCAGTCGTAGATTGCTGAGCTGTCTTGAAAGAATTCAGAGACTGTGGAATGCAGCCACTCTTTTCCTTAACGATTTGAGAAGATGGGAAGCAATGTAATGTGTCAATGTGAGATCAAGGTGTCACCCTCCAACAGGATGGCTCTCAATGATTTTCTGTAAAATCCTGTGAACTGAATATTCATGAAAAAGAAGGAGTTTATCCTATGATTTATGAGGCTGATTGAAGAAAGCTTAGAATAAAATGCCAGCATGTAGAATTGTACCTCCTCCTGAGTTTATTTCATTTCGTAGAAGCTCTCTCACGTTATGACTGCTTTTGCTATGGTGGGGAGGTACAATAAAAATGGAGTGCAACAGGCTGTGCTTAAGGTTAGTGTGATTCTGTGCCTTAGAGACTTGTTTCTCATCTCAAGTGTCTATTAGAACCCTGACATTCCATTGTGTACCATCCTGTTCCTCCTGAATTTGGCTCCATCATTCATTGCAGAGCCAAAAAATATAAATCATAAATGAATGCACAGAGGAAGACAAACTAAAATGGCACTCATCAAGACTGAACTGTACTGTCTCAACTACAAAAATGTTTCAGGAAAATTTTACTAGGGTCCTAAACAAATCTGGTGGGCACTTCTGCTTTTAGTTATGCAAGGCTGCCTTGACATCTGTAGCATCTACTGCAGTGCAATGTCCCTGCTGGTGCTGCTCCTGCTGAATTCATGTGTCAGACCATATCCTCCAAACTCATGAAGCTGGTTTAAAATTCAGAGAAAAGTTCATTCAGGGTTCTGAGATTTGGGGCTTTTAGAATTACACCCAATGGTACATGTTTATGAGGCAAACAATATCGAAGTGTGTCATCAAAAAGAATAAAGTAGAATGCCCAAATGTGCTGGAACTCTTCGTACTCTCACCACACTTGGTGGTGGCCACCAGCCAAACAACAATAATACACAGAGAGTGAACTGGGGAGTGTATTTTGCTGGCAGTAAATGCCTAATAATAATAATAATAATAAAATGCTCTGACTTGTTCTATGACAATTCCACTTTGGTTTAGACAACAGTGAAATTAGGGTTGCTGTTTTCACTGATGGACATACCCTGATTGGCAGTGGAACATAATTCAAGTATAGAAGGTTTCTGCTGCTTATCACAGGAAATCTTATATAATATGCCACAGCAGACCTTTAACATTTTTCTTCTATTTCTGTAATGTTCCTTTTTAAGGAAAATGACCTGTAGGAATTTAATTCATGAGCACAAATTAGTTGCTAATAATTTTTGTTTAAGGGATGCAACTTAGGTTTTAGTTAGAACTCACAGAAGCTTCATCTAGAAAAAACCCATGCATTTAAAACAAACAAATAAACAAACACAATGATGCTGACTACTCATGCCGTTTCCAATACATTTCTTGTGGGAGAAGGAAGTCTGAGTTAGAAGTTTCCAGAAAAGTTGATTAACATCAACTTCAAGGACTAACATCAAGTCTTACATTTTTTTTTTAGTGTGGGTAGTGTTTAGCATGTTTTCAAGAAGATATGTAAAGGTATGAAAGCAACTTTTGAGTACACTCAATATGCTGGCACTTCTTTTCTACCATATTGTAAAAGGAAAAGCAATGATAGTAAGAACCATGAGAAGATGTGTTTCTCTGTAATTGTGCTGCTATTTGATGGCTAGATGACCACTGTCTGTATAAGAGACTCCTTGAACAGTGAACCCAAATATACAGGTCTACATCATCCACATCTATTTTTATTCAGCTGTATCTGATCCTGAGTCTCTGGTTTGTCTTTAAGCTTTCATATGACTTCATTAGCAAGTTTCTAATACTTATTCTGTTCCATTTTGAGACTATATGTAATTTATTATTACCACATACCACTTCTAATTCTGTCTTGCTTTGTATTAGAGGTTCTTGTCTATTTACCACACATCCTGTGTCTTACTTTTGAGTCTTCTTCCCTTGCAAGTGTCTGTCTGTGTGCAGTGGTTTCAATGAGCTTCCACTTTAAAGCTTTGCTACATTTTGTGAATTTTAAGCAATAAATATGACTGAGCTGCTCACTCTTTTACCGTAAATATGATCCACTGTCACTTACTTTAACTGGGTGCCCAAGTCGCAGGTGAGTTTAATTTCTTACTGCAGCAAGAAATCTGGAATGATTGGGCAGCCTGTGACCAGTCATGGTGGTTTTCACTAAGGCCAGGTGATCAAGAACTTTATTTAAAGGACTTTATCAGGGCAACCAGCAATAAGGGTCTAAGCTATGTGATTTTAATCATTCTTTGGAAGGAGTGGTAATCTTTAATGATGTCAGATGATGAAAACTGTGATTCCTGTCAGGAAAAGGAAGAAACTAAATCTTATTTTTCAATCTAGGAGCTACGAATTTCAGCAGGACTTAAAGTATGTTAGTTTAAGCAGAAATACAAGATTTTTAATAGGCTTGTATAAGCCTGTCTGAGCTATCCCCACTTTTTTTTCTTTGAATTAAGACTACTCTGATTAGAATGTTCATATTAAATTCAGCACCTCACTGAATATTTTCTAGCTTTGTGGAAAAGTATTTTGAGGCTTTTAGTATATGATATTTCCCCTATTTCTATTTGAAATCAGAGTACATGTAAAGTGTGTATTTCCAAGATTATTAGAGTAAAAGCTGTAACACTGCAGTGCTAGATCAAAGGATTCACCAGTTGCAATGTAGATTTTACCATACTTGCTTTAAATGTGACTTCAAATGCAATATCAATCACTAATGCTTGTGGCTTTGTGTTTTCTAAATTGCTGTCTTGAAAGATCTACTTAACATCTAATTACCAACAGTTTGCATTAAGTTTTGTAACACGGAAACAAGGCCTTGCTTTAGCCTGTTAATGTGGGGCTCGCTCCAGTTCACTGTCTTCTGTAGACCTGATGTAAGATGATATTCCTTTGATACCTTTTGTTGTACAGTGAAGAATGTAGGTGCATCTTTCTTTTATTCAGAGATACATTTAAGCAGCACTTCAGGGAAGTTGTTCAAGTTCCTTATGGATATATGTTAGTTGTGATTCTTTTGGTATGGGTTCAGTCTATGCAGTAAAGAGAGTCCTATGTTTCAGTGCAATTTTCCAAATACTGCATTCTGAGGTGTGACTTATGATCCTTGGTTTATGTATCTTTTTTCCACAGATTCTGTGTCTGTTTCACAGACAGTGAGTGAAGTAGGAATTCCAGTTTCCCAGATAACCAGAAATCTTAGAATCATAGAACTACAGAATGTTTTGGATTGGAAGGGACCTTAAAGATCATCTAGTTACAACTCCCCCTGCCATGACCTTCTACTAGACTAGGGAGGAGCTCAGAACCCTGTTCTCTCTACCTTGATGTGCCCTGAAATATTATTAGGATTCGACTGTATTTGTCTTTATATCTGTATTTAGACACCTGTCTCTAAAATCAGAATGAAGCTGTCCTCTTGAATGATGCAGATAATTAACTCCCTATAACCTGTATTACTTGTCCTTCTAGAGTTTCTGGAACTATGAGTGGATATCTGTGTCTTTTGCATTATCTGAGTTGAGCTCTGCTCTGCTTTTTAGAGAGTATTTTCCTAATCGAAGGATTTTAATTTACTGATGGTATTACTTGTTATTTTCGATTTTATTTTCCAAGCCATGGTTGCTTTGACTTTTCTAATCAGTGTTTCTCTAATTTTGCCTTCCTCAAAAATCTGGTTACGATCTATCTGAAGTGATCTGCAAGCATGTTTTCTTATGTCAGACGCTACGTGCAAAGTCCAGTAGACATGAAATTCAGAGATCTGCTGTAGTCACGGTTACTGTGATGTGCTGCCTTGCACAGAATGTTGGCCTGTTGGGCTGTTCCCAATAAGAAGGAGAAGTTGAAGTCATAGCCCTTTCAGTCACCTATGTACTATGAGTGAGCCATAGGAGGCCAGCCCTGTGTGTCATCCTCCCCTTCCTTTGACATCTTTTTCAGCTGGGGACTCGATACTGTGACTTCATATGGCATTGATGATCACCTTTGCTGTGCACCTTCCAATTGCATCACTGTTGAAATAATTTTCGTCACAAAATCTTTCTAATGATGTAATTGCTTCCAGCAAGCTACTAATTACCTTACCATTGTTTTGGCTTGCACTGTCACTGTGGAACCAGTGGAATCTCAGGTTCTAACCCTGTGAGTACCCCTAAAGTTGTCTTTTGGTAGTTTTAGACCAATACATCTGTCAGTGTCACATGCAAAATACAGGCATTTTCCGTGTCATTTTTTCACCAGAGTCACCTAGACAATACATAGTTCACACCTTTAGCACTTTTGGTGAAAAGTTGTTACTAAGGCCAGAAATGGGAGAATTTCTGTTTTCCTAAAAATTGGAGCATATTTCCTGTGCAGAAGGTTGCACAAGCAGTGCTTAGTGTGAGCAGCCACCCAAGGCTCAGAAACTGAGAAAATTTGGTGATTTTTAAATGTCCTGTTCAGGTGCATGCAGCAGGGAAGCACCATTTCACCTGCTGCACATACATGTAGCTACCAGGGGCTCAAATGAGAGAGAGCAATTTTATGCTCAGCACTTGGCTGTGGCTCGAATGGTGGTGGCATGTCAACAGCCACAACAGGCCATGGGACTCTCAGATGAGGAAAGGATTTTAAGATCTAAAGCTGAAAGTTAGGTGTATTTGTGAAGGGGAATGCAATCAAAGGGTACATTTTTTTTCAGCGCATCAGAGGAAGGGGCTCTAAACACCCTCTCCCGAGGAATTCAGCTGCATATCAGTGAAGGTAAAGTGGATATAAGAAAAATGCCATGTGTATGGAGAGCATTAGGAAAGGTCATATATTTCAAGAAAGAATATTGTTTACAAGGAGTGTTAATAGGTTTCAAGGGAAATGTTAATTTTTTTTCCTGGCTGAAATAGCTACTGTAAGTTTTTAATGGTTAATCATTCATTCCTGAATTTTTATATTAAGCATTTCATATTACTTTATTGACTTAACTTTTATGCTCTTCTTCATTTTGACAGTAAAGAATGACCAGGCAATACTCTTTGAAAATTGGAGACCATTTGCAGCTGCTCTCTGCTGAGGAAAGTGAATAATAGGGTGCCCTCAAGGAATTTCAAAGGTATCACTCAACAGAAACTTTTGTGTCTGAAGAAAACTAGATCATTTTATCATGGTAGGCATACTGATATGTTTGCTTTAATAAAATGCCATATTTCTGCCTTTAATCTCTTGTCAACCAGCTATTAAAACCCCAAAGTGTATGCGTGCAGCACATGTAAACACTTGTAGTTTCAAGTTTGTCACACAACATACAAACAAAGCCTGTAATTTTTGTTTAGTGAGCAATCTGTAATAAACTTACTGAGTAATGGCAATAAGGCTCTTTTTTTCACCATTTTCTCAAGCCAACGAATCAATTTGGTTTAATTCAATAATCCATGCAATTTTTAAAAAGCATTATCTAAATCCTGTGGAGTCCTCCGGAGTGGCCAGATGATGAAATAATGACAACTGTTTTCCATGTAAATAGTGAGGAGCACCTGAAATAATAGCAGTGTTGGAAGATGATTACTTATGAGAACTGACATTATGTGCCTCGAGCCCCTGGAATTTTGCACCTGCACTGAACAGTTCCCCTTGTCTTTCAGCATGGCAATTCTGTGCTGTTAACTCACTCATCATTTCTTGCCTGTTAAGGCAAGGCTTGAATCGGTGCCCACAGTAATAGAAGCTTGCTTTGGGAGCAAAAGACATTGTTTGTGACCCAGGTCTTGTGGTCCTTGCATCATGTTAATTCAGAAATTCCTCAACATTTTTGTGGATAAGGATACCTTAGCGAGTTTGGGAATTGTTTCAAATAATAGTAGAAGACTAAAAGATAATATTTTCTGAACAATAACTGATAAATATCTTCTCAATAACAGTTATGCTGTTTATGAAATAGATTTAAAAAATAATTACATTAACAGATATCCATATCCTTTCTGTCAATCCTTATGTGCTCAAGTATTTCAGAAGGTGGTATACATGAAAGAAGCCGGTTTGTTGATAAAACAATGACTCAAAAATGCAATGATAAAGGTTGATAAAAACCAGGTATTTAAGATTGTCAGCAGTCATATATCACATCAGTGAACCACAAGTATTGGGAAGTATTGCTGGTTGAGAGGGAAGAGCAAAGACTCGCACGCTGTGGCTGCATGTGCTTGTGCCTGCGGGACAGACCCCAGCACCTGTATGTGAACAAATTGGGAGTGAAGATTGCATTTCCCTGAGCTTGGTGGAAAGGGAGCCATAGTTACTCTAAGCCAGTAGCAGCACTGTCAACTGCCTCTTTGTACCCATCCTCTTCCCCATTACATTAACTCTTGTCGGTGTTTCTTTCAATAGAATAGTGTTAAACTTTCTTTTTTCTACTTCTGGGTAAGTTTTTTCAGTACCTACTGAAATACTACTAAGTTCTGTGCCCTTTCTTTATCTCCTGTGTTTTATTTAAGATGGGGTTTATCATAATGAAGTTAGTGTTAGAAGTAAAGAAATGTAATAAATTTCAAAAGTTACTATTTCATTGTTGATATTCCATAAATAGAACCTGTAGTAAGTTTTCATGTAGGCGGGTGGTCAAGAGAAATAGACCTTCATACAGCTGTGCAAATTGCTTTCCTTTTATTGTTACAATGTTCTAGATTTGCCTTTATTTTTCACTGGAGTAGCTACTTATACACGTATGAAACTAAGAATTTTTTTTCCTTTCAGAGAAAGTTAATATTCCTTTTCTGTGTTGAATTTCAAACACATGGTGTCCTAGGGTTTTTGTGTCATTTAAAATCTCCTATTAATCTTTCTTTTTAGCTAATTCACATAATTTAGCACATTTTCCCACCTCTATATTACCTTACTTTCTCCTGTCATGTATTTTCTTTGTTTAGTTTGTTGGACCCATGTTCTACTTCTTCCTAAACTGTTAACTAGTTTCTAAATCATAGGAAGATGTTCCTGTAATCTATTATTTCCACTGAACGTTTTCTTTAGGTGTGATACTTCTCCAAACATTTTTCTATTTAATTAAAAAAAAAATTAATTTTTGACCCTGCTGACCAATCCTAATGCATTGAAAACTCATAGACTTACATCATGGAATTTATGTTAAACTGCCTGTTTTATAGATCTTCCTGGGATTTTTTGTCAGCCTGTTAACTGAGTTATTCTCATATCCAGGATTGCCACTAGCACTTTTTCATTCACATTTCATATAAAAAAATATTGATAAAATGATTAGTATAAGTTAACCATTGCCCAATAAGGACTAATAAATTATTGAACAGGTCGATGCTGTGTATAATCATAGCTTGGTACCTTGCTTATTTTTACTATGCTATCTGCTAAGTATTTTTTAATCTTTTCTAAGGTATTAGTATCCTCTACTACATTCTTGCTAGTTACTTGAACAATTGTAAGTCACGTAAGAGCTTTTGCTTTGATTTAGAGCTGGGTGTGTGGACATCTTGAGACCAATCCTGAAGTTGGAATTTGTCTCTCAACCTTTGGTTCAATGTTGGCTATTTCTGACTTATGATTTAAATGATTTTTTTCTCCTCCATTGTTTCCTGTTGTGGCATAACCTTTGACAACTTTTCCATACTGATAAATTGTGGATCACCCACTCCTGTGACATGTCTGCAAGGGACCTGGCTCTTGTAGTCTGGTACCTCTTTTTAGTTCCTGATTCCTGTGATCTCCAGCATTAAATGTTTTTACCTGAGTCTGATGGTCTCTGATGGGAATTTTATCAAGACTGTGTCTGTAAGATTTGCAGCGTTCTTCAGCTCTCCCAGGAAGTTATAGGATATTCTTTCCACTAAGATGTTTGCTGGAAAAGGCTTTTTAGCAGTAATAGAAGGCTCTTGCAGTGTCAAAACAAAGAAATGCTAATATTAAATGCTGGGCTGTTTGATCAAGGTGTCCTCTTGCTTTCTTGTGTTGTTTTATGCTTAGTATTTATGCTAGTTATTTATCTTAACCTGTAGACCTGGTGGTGTTTCTGGGTCCTGAGACAAGATGTGTGTTTCAGAAAATGTTCCATAGCTTTTCAAAGACTAAATGTCATTCAATATGCAGTTCTTAGGTTTCTTTCACTGATATGCCATGGATGTGGATAGATGGGGTTACTGCTTGATGTTGAAAAGTGAAAAAAGGAAGCTGTGGTGTACAATTATGAATTAATCAGGAAATTATTATTCTGTTGTAACAAAACTCTAGACTGTTACAACCATTAAGTTTCCCTACTGAATTTATTGCTGACAATTTGCTTTGTGTAGTCTGGATTTACTACTTACAAAATATGATCGCAGGAAGAGGCTGTGCTTCTTTTCTGCATTTTGTAATGGGATTTTTTGTCAATTCATTTGAGTGTGACAGGAGGTCTGACAGACAACTGATGAACCATAGCAATTCTTCAGAAAGAGTGCAGGATGCTGCATTTAAAAACTGACTTTTATACACGTAACATAATTTTTCAACATTCTAAAAGCATGCATCAAATATGTCTTGAATTAAATATTTTTTGCTGCATGGAGTCAGACAACAAGCAGGCAGGCAGTAATTAGGATACAGCTGCAAGAAAAATTCGTTTCATGGTTATTCTTAGGCTTAGACCTTTTTTTTTTTTTCATTACTGGTAACAAAAACTAAATTGTTTAAAGCCTTCTTGTGTGCACGTGTCTGGTTTAGAGTACAGTAGCTCAGCCCCGATCAGGCAAAATAGAAAACGGAAATGTGGCTTTGCAGGAAGTTCTGGCCATGATAACACTCTGCATTTGTTAACAGTAATTTGAGTCTTGGTCTTCACTGCAGTCCTTCAGAGTATTCAGGGATATGCAATACCATCTCCTGTACGTGTGGTTGTCTTTGGGATGTTAAGCTAGACAGGCATCGTGCACACTTCCTGGGACATGTGAAAGGCCAGTCTCCTATTTCTGCCCAAGAGAACTCTATTATCGAAGAGTGCCTACAGTGCTAGAGTTGTGTGGGAATCTTTTTGTTTGAGTTCTTTTTTATTGTAATATTTGGCAAGGCAGATGTGGTTATTTTCTCAAGAGATGCTCCCCCACTAAAAATAAAGCATGCTTTGTGGTCTTTGCTTGCTTTGGGTTGCCTCAACAGGGTAGGCAAAATTTTATGCAAGTAAAAATGCACAAAGTGTTCTGTGCTAATCTGTATGGCACACTGGAAGAACAGGATCAGCTTCTCAGTCTGCCATCATCTTTTCATGCATATTTGGGAAAAATGCGTGTCTGCTTCCTCTACAATCTGTAAACACTTCAGGACAAATCTTTATCTGCAGGACAGAGTGCAATGAAGCCCAGATTTTAGCTTTGTCCTCTGGAAACTATTTTCAAAATGGCTTTGTGGCATCTCTCTAGAACCACATTTCAGTGCCAAGAGTCAAGGATAAAAATGAATGTTGTGGTCTCATTTTAGTCCTGTTTCTATCCAGGCTTATCTAACACATGCCTGTATTTGGAAAGCAAGGATTTCTGTGGTCAGAATAGAACTGGACTGGTTTTGGGAGGTATGTAGGGAAATACAAAAGCTAAACCTGTTATTTTCCTCTTGCTCAAACTGAAAACATAAACATAAAACACTCAAGCTACTTGTGAGGCACTCCGGTCACGTTTTTTGATGTAGAATAAAGGATGTCCTTCAAACTGATTAGATAAGGTAGTCTGTTCCTCCTTCTTGATGAAATAGTAGTGGAATGCAGGAGTCCAGGAAGGGACTGAAATCTCAGGGTGGTCGAAGGTGCACAATCTGCAATTAAGTTAGGGTTTGTGTATGTCAGGTGCCTGCAAACCTGTTGCTCATGGGGTAACAAAAAAGCTGAGCTGTTTGGCGCCAGAAGCAGCAATCATAGCAAATCAACAGTATAAACAGTGTTACATCCCATAGCAGGGTTTCCATTTTTCCCCAGATATAGGATGAAATATTTCAGAGACCTCCTTCTGTAAATACCTTTCTGGTATTCCTGCAGGGCAGAGATTTACCATTCAGGGTGAACTAGAGCAGAGAGACAGAGCTGTCTGTCATCAGTGCACCAAAACTCCTGAAACTCCTCTCTGTGCACATGCAATTGTCCCAAGGAGCCCTCAGCACCATGGTTTTCCTGCTCTGCTGAGAATTGTTTTTTTACAGGATCACCTTGAAGCTGCCATTGAAGAGTAGAGTCATTCCCTCTGATATTGGTGGTTTGCGTGTCAAGTAACCAAGCGTAAATTCTTGTGTGGGTGGAAGTATTTTAGGCAGAGTAAGGCTTTAGAAATCTCTAAAGGAAAAACCAAAGCATGGGAGGTTTCTTCTGATATGAAGTGTTGCTGAATGTTCTAATATGCTCAATTCTTTCATAGATTTAAGAAATCAACAGCCACACAAAAAATCCACTCTCAGAAGGAAAATTCTAAGTATGGTAAATGCAATATGGCTCTGATAGGATCTACCTCTAACTCCTATTTCACTTGGGCTTTTTCTTTTTGTTTGCAGCAACTGGCAGGATGAGATGACAGTTTTTAATTCTGATGGCCCTGTTAATACTTTTCACTAACAAGGAAAGGGGAAGGGAATAAATCTCTGCAATAATATTGACTCCTTATGTGATCTTGGGTAAGTCACTGGACTATTGTGTGCTCAGCTTCCTCAAGAAGAGAACAATACTATTTCTGTAGCTTGCACAGGTGTTATGACTGTTGCTATGAATAAAGGATATTTTGTTTTTCATGGATTGAACCACCACAGAATGTTTTCAGTTCTCTCTTAAAAAAAAAGGAAGAATGTTTCCAATCAAAGTGCTTTGGCTAGCGTATATTGAGTTGTTCCATCATGCTGTATGATTGTGAGGTTTGAGGTTTTTGACTTTTTTCTTTGTATGTTTGTTTTTAAATATTTAATTTTTTAAAATCATAGGTGAATTTTTAAATGAAAACTGTCCTTCTGGGAAAATCAATTCTCTCTAGAAAATATTGAAGCAGAATGTTTTTTACATTTCAGACAGTGAAGTCCTTAGCATTTCTGAAATAGCTCTGTCAGAAAAAAACCTCCAGCTACTCTTTGACATGTTCAATTACTTCCTGTTCCACCCCCCATATTTTTTTCAGCCAAACTGTGTGTGAGTTTATTGTGACAGTAAAATTCTTTGAAAGATGAACTTGCAGACCAAGGTGCATAAAAGAAAGCTGAGGTGACTTTAAAGAACCTTTGCAGCCTTTGGACTCCAGTCTGATTTATAGACACTTGTATTTGTGTGTCTTCTCTCCTGAGGCTTCCCAAGGAAGCAAAAGAGTGACAAAATTTCTTCAGTGTTAAATTCCAGTACTGAAACATTTTTCTAGAGTTCTGGCATTGGCAAATGTTATTATCCCAATGTATACTTAAGGCACCTCAAAAGGCAACTGTTGAGCCCTTTTCTGTAATGTTTGACTGTGGCTTTGCAGAGACTGCCTGTTCTGTCCCCTAGTGCAGGTCACCACTTGGGTACAGCCCCATTCCCCAGCAGTGTCTGTGCCACCAGCTCTTCTAAATGCTTTGATTTGGAGTTATAGTTACACGGTAGTCAGCCATTTGAACAAAAATTCCCATCTTCTTGATCAAAGCATGAGTGCTAATAACAGATGGTAATTTGCCTGATAAGAATTTCTTAGTGCTTGCATGATTTTCTGCATGCCTTGAAGACAGCTTTTCCAGATTTCAAGTGCAAATTTTTATGTAGGAATAAGCACACTTTATCAGGTCTTACAAAAGCCAAATGCCAAAACCTCATACAGAAATTCATAGCTTGTCTACCCTCTTTCTTCCTGTAAAGGTACTGAAGAAATATTTCTTTTATGTTAATTAGCTATCTGCTGGAACTTGTTATAACAAGACAGAAAGCAAACTTCCCTTTTTGGTGAGCAATCCTGTGATTGAACATTTCTTACCAAACTATAGTTTGTAAATAGGAAAAAAAATCCCAGACTGCTTAAAACATAATTATTAATGTAACAAAGCAAGGCAAGAACAGCATCCAAAGAATTCATGTTTGAAGTCACAGATAATCCTGTAATTGCTACTTCTTGGTAAAATTCTGAGTATGTGAGAGGGAGCCTTTATTTTTAAAATGGCACATACACATCAAAGACATTTTCCATGTCTTTCATACAGCTTTCTTTCAAGTAAAGAAACACCCACACAGAAAAGGAAAAAAAAAGTTCTGTTGTGCTTGCAAGTCTGTTCGTTTCTGCTCAAAGTAAATGCTGGTTTTCGGCAGTCTACTGATGGAAATGTGTTTAACGCTGTGAAGGTGAATTGCTACAGCAAGGACTGGAAGTGGATGTCAGCACAAGGGAATTATTATCTGCTTTCTTGTGACTGGTTCTTTGCTGAAGGGTTTTGGACTAGCCATCGCCAAGCTTAGAGCAATGTTTGTTCTATGTTTTATGAAGATCAGCAACTTGTTCCTCAGTTGCTGATCTTCATAAAAGCATCATGCAAGGAAAATTTGCCTTAGTGGGGATGAAAACATATTGCAGGTTTCAATATTAAAACTGGAATCTGGACTCCCACATACATGGAGGCTGCTAGCAGAGCTGTCTGGTCAGCTTTCCTGAGAGCACAGACCTCACTATTTTGAGGCAAAAGACGTTAAGAATCTGCTGTAAGGATTTTTCTCCCACTGTGATTAGCTGGGACTTGAACATCACTTGTACAAAGACTAATTAAGCACCCCTATTTTAATAGAAATCTGTTACCAACAATTACACATAATAATAGAGGATAGTCTATATATTTGATTTTTTTATCCTCCTATAGTCCTATATTCCTGTATACTGCAGGGTGTGCAACTGCATCTTCATCTCCACAAAATTTTACAAAACATTTTTAAATGTTCGGTTTATCGGAATTTCCCTAGGACTTTTATTGAAGTGATTGGCAGGAGATGGTGGAAATTTGGTGTACCCTGAGCCATAATTGTGCTCACTTGTACCTTATGTTAACTCCTATGTGGTGGGCTAACCCAGGTGCCCGCCGGAGCTGCTCTGTCACTCCCCTGCTCAGCTGGGCAGGGAGAGAAAATATAGCAAAAGGTTCCTGGGCTGAGATAAGGGCAGGGAGAGAGCACTCACCAATTACCATCACAGGCAAAACAAACTTGATCTAGGGAAAATTAGTTTTATTTATGGCCAATCAAGGGAAAAGTTCGTTTAACTTATTGCCAAAAAAGTCAGAGTAGGATAAGGAGAATTAAACATTAAATCTTAAAAACATCTTCCCCTACCCTTCCCTGCTTTCCAGGTTCAGCTTAGCTCCAAAATTCTCTACCTCCTCCCTACAGTGGTGTAGGGGGATGTGGAACGGGGACTGTGATCAATTCATCACATGTCCCTACCATTCCTTCCTCCACAGAGAGAGGGCACCTCACATTCCTCCCTGGCTGTGGTGTGGGGTCCTTCCCACTGGACACAGTTCTCCATGAATTTCTGCAAGGTGAGTCCTTCTCATAGACTGCAATTCTTCATCAGCTGCCCCACTGGGTGTACCTTCTGTGGGGTGCAATCATTCAGGAACAGCCTGCTCCACTGTGGGTCTCCACAAGGTCACAAGTCCTGCCAGCAAACCTGCTCCCCTGTCCACAGGGCTGAAGATCCTGCCAGGAGCCTTCTCCAGCATGTGCTTCCCACAGGGTCACAGCCTCCTTTGTGCGCATCCAACTGGTCCTCTGTGGGCTGCAGGTGGATCTCTGCTCCACTGTGAATCTCTCGGGACAGCAGCAGGGGAATCTCTGCTCTGGCGCCTGGAGCACCTCCTCCCTCTCCTGCTTCACTGACCTTGGTGCCTGCAAGGCTGTTTCTCTCACATATTCTCACTCCTCTCTCCAGCTGCAATTGCTCTTGTGTGACTTTTTCTCTTTCAACATATTATCCCAAAACTGTAGCCACTGTTGCTCAGCCTTGGTTAGTGATGGGTCTGTCTTGGATCTGGCTGGCAATGGCTTCGTCAGACATGTGGGAAACTTCTGGTAGCTTCTCTCAGAAACCACCCCTGGAGCTCCACTGCTACCAAAACCTGGCCCCAAAAATCCAAAGCAACAAGTCATTGCTGTCTCTGCCAAAGAGCCTTTTATGAATTCCTGACAAATGTCCATCAAAACTGTGGTAGAGACCTCCCTTCTTGCAGTTCATGTTGAATATAAATATTGTGTATACTGCTGTTTGTTTCTTCTACTGCCCACCTTCTTTTGTCTTGAAACTGTAAGATTGTTTCAGTGTGGATTACTTATTGTTTGGTGTGTGCCATCACATAACTGGGTTGATGTCCCTTCCTACTCCTAAAGTACAGGTGGCAGTAAATGACATGTTTTAATCCCAAAGGTAGTGCCCATTTAACTTCGAAAGGCATCTGGGTTTTTTGCCTGTGCTGAGTAGAGGTACCAGCACTTTTTGGCCTTGAAGCAGTTATTCTCTTGTTTTCCAACAGATGCTTAAAACCACAGAGCTGGTATGGAGCACTGGGATATAGGTAAAATGTTTGGTCAGTTGTCTCCCTGACTGGCTAAAGCATGTTTCCAGACTATTTTCATTAATCATTTCCAGAGAAGAAAGGAAAAATATGTTACCTGTGGGCAGGTTTGGAGATGCCCCCTCTGGTTCTCCTGCAGCACCACCAAGTGATTGGAAGCAGGAGCTACTCAGACATGATGGAGACAATGGAGCTGAACCTCTCCTAGAAAATCACAGGCCACAGTGAGCTACAAAACATTCAAGGACCAGTAAGTAACTAAATAAACCCAGCTTTGTGTATATCTGTGTATATCTGATCTGGGTATAAGAACACTGTGTTAGGGGGCTTAAAAGCAAGCAATACAGCTGGCATAACTCATCCTGTTAAAATCAAGAGGCGTTTTATCGTGGGTTTCTAATGGCAGTGGCACTTAGCCAGAGCTGGGGGCTACAGAGCAGGATCCTACTAAGCAGTGCATCAGAAGACCGATAATTATTAGTGATGGTTTTCTTGTGGTTATAAACCTTGCTGCCAACAACAAAGTTTGTTGCCTTGTTCCCAAACTGGAGTTTTTTGCATGGCATTTCTGCAACTCTTTCTTCCCAAGCTTTTCAGGCTGTCGTGTGTGCCGTCGGAGTGCATTGCTGGGTAGACAGCAAAAATCTCTTCCAAGGAGAAGTGTATGCTTGTGAAAAATTGAGTGGGACCCTGTGCTTCAAACACACAGTCCTGTTGTCATAGATATCATCACGAGGAAAACACAGGGATTTAGAAACAGAACAGAGAGAAATATTTATTTTGCTGTAAAAAGTGACCTTGGAAATGTGCATATCAATTAAGCAGCATCTGCCAAGAAGTTTTTCTACAAATAGGAAACTAAAGAGCTTGCATAAAAGTACTCTTGTCTTTCTGAAAGAAATGGCTGGATGCCCACATGAATACTGCATCTTCACCAAAAATGTGTATTTTTAAAAATCTCTTATCAGATATACTGGGATGAAATTAGTCTTGAGAAAAAAATGCTATTGAGAGCCAAAGGAAATTGGAAATAAGAAACTCCACAGTTGCAAATGCCAGTTTAGTTCTTTTCACATTAGCTTGCTGAGAAAGAACAGAACTCTTGTGCTTCTTAAATATTTTAATAACTCTTCTGAGAGGGAGAGGGCTGTGGGCATTCACTGCATGTCGAGTGCAAGAGAGAGCCAAAGAGTCTGAACGATTAGAGCTCATTCTGGATAAACTAACCCAGAGCTTATGCAACCACAGAACTGCCTCTTGACAGAATGAGCTTATATGTACTGAAAAATTAGGTGTACTTACCTGCAGTGGTTTGGTTTTGCATGTCTTTTTGTTATGCCTCTGGTAAGCTTTCTGATAGAAATAAATTTCAGGAATTTTGTTCTTGAGAGTTAAAAAATGGGGGAAAGGGGACAGATACTCTTGAGACTGGTGGGTGACCGTGGGAAATGGAAAAGGGAGGGAGAGACATTAAAGTGAATTGTGATGTCTCAGCTGGGTTCCATGATTTTGGGTTTGTCCATTTTAAGCAAAGCAAATGATTACTAAAGGCCAAAATGTATTGTAAATTACACAACCAGAAAATCTTAACTTTACACACATAGCTTCCTTTTTAACTTTTATTTTTTTTTCCCTTTGAACAAATACATTGCTCTTAATCTGTTTCTCAGGAAAGGAGGAGGAAATAGCAGCTTTTATTAAACCTCTACTTTGGCTAACATTGTCTCAATTCTGAGGGATGCTAACTACTTATCCTTGAACCTGTAATTGCTGAGCACAGGTTGATGGCTTGTGGCCACAGCACACAATTTGATAGATTAAACTCAATCACCCCAGTAAGTAGGCCAACGAATTCTACCTTATTTTCACACACAGAGCTTTGCCTAACTTCTTTTTATGTGAAGGACCCGTGAAAGCTGAAATCATGTTGGATGGACTCTGTTGATTTTCCTAGTTTTAGCCTCAATACCCTGGAAAAAAACCAACTCTGTGTCAATAGTTTCAGTCCATTCCTATTTTTAAAACAGAAATCTTCTTTACCAAGCAGAATTAATCATAAGCTGCCTTGTGCTTGTAGTTGATAACTGTTCCGGTAACATTCTCCTAATATGTACCTGATCAGATTAAAGATTTGGCAAAAAATTAGTTCTGCATCTAAATGTTTTTTGAACTCTTCCAGGGATGGCAATTCCACCACTTCCCTTGGCAGTCTGTCCCATTGCCTGACAACCCTGCCAGTGAAGAAATTTTTTCCTAATATTCAAGCTAAACCCCTGCTAATTCAACTTCAGGCCATTTCCTCTCATCCGATCATTTGTAACTTGAGAGAAGACCCTGACCTGGCTACGCCCTCCTTTCAGGTGGTTGTAGATGCCAATTAGTTTTCCCCTAAGCCTCCTTTACTCCAGGCTAAACACCCCCAGCTTCTTCAGCCCCTCCTCACTGGACTTGATCTCCAGACCCTTTGCCATCTTTGTTGCCCTTGTCTGGATGTGCTCCAGCACTTCAATGTCTTTCTTATAGAGAGGGACCCAAAACTGAGCATAGGATTTGAAATGCAACCTCACCAGTGCCAAGACCAGAGGGAAAATCACTGCTCTGGCCCTGCTGGCCACAGTTGCTGATGGTGGATGGCAGAGTTTGACTCTCTCCAAGCATACACTATTAGAGCCATAGGTAATTCCCTGATTCCCTGGAATGAAGATTGCATTTGCAAACTCTGGTCTCTTCTCACAGCCTGAGGGAGTATTTGTTGGTGCAAGCAGTTCTTTGTTGGAGCTGGCAGCAATATGGTGGCATTATAAACCAATGATCAGCAAAGACAACTTTTATTTGCCTCATTTCCCAAGAGGAAAAACCACAGTTAAAGGCTAAAAATGTGTCAATACTTTATGATACCTAAATCTGCATCATTTTACAAAGAAATTATTGCAAATGGAAAAATGTTTCTTTGCTGTAAAAGAAAAGGAGTGGAATGAGATGAAGTTTTCTTTGAAGATAACTGAGCCATGAAAGTTACAGCATTTCCATGACAATGGTTGACACACAGTGCAGGTACTGTTGTGCAGCAAAAGTTGGTGCTACCTGGCTTTGTCTGCTGAGTCGCTGTCTGCCAGCAGCTTCCTGGTTTGCAACTTGCACTGGTTGAAATATCCAGTTTGTTTTCTACTTGCCTGATTTTTCAAGTGGAGCTTTGGGTTTGCAAGCAAACATAAAACTCCTTTTCTTTTTTACTCCTTTTCTTCATGCTGGGTGTTTTTCTGTCAAGGTGTTCTAGCTGGGTGGTAAGAAAGGCAGTAGGAATACTGTGCATTTAGTGCATTTAATCAGGCATGAGAGAGCATGCAGGAAGAGCTGTAGCTGACCTTTGTGTGTAGTACACAGTTAAATATGGAGGTCACCTTCTCAAAACCAAAGACAAAATACTTCTGGCCATGAGTCCTGGTCATTAGCTCAAAACATGAGAGTTTGGCTGTGGAAACTAAGAGGGACTTTTGGAGATTTTAGATGGATGTCAATAGCCTTTATGAGGAATGGAAAAAGATCTTTGTGACCTTGACACTCATTCCTATCTTACTGGTCTTGTTATGATTAGGCAATTAATTTAGTTTGAATAAGCTGTGGAATGGTTTATGGAGTAAATTTGACTTGAGTTCCTAAATTCATTGGAAACCTGGTAGCATGGGTTTTCAGCAAAACATGTAATTTTCAGTAAATTTTGTTCAAGTAACTAATTTACTAATAAAACTAGAAAAATGCTTGATTCTGTAAACAGAATTCAGTTTTTGCCTGCAGAACTGCTGCTTTTATTTGAAAATCCATGGTCTTACAAGCTCCTCTTCCTTGGTCCTCTTTTTAGAATTGTTTGGAAGTGTTTGCATGTGTGGTACAGTAGAGTATGTTTTCCAGAAAGCTTGATAGCTAAGTTCCTGGCCATTCTATCTATTCGTCTTCCAAGGTAGGATGATATCTCACCACAGAAAGCTGCTGTGTCTTCTCGAGTTTTAGAAAATGAGCCATATGATAGCATGAATATCTCCAGTCTAGCTCAACTGACTGGTGCAAATCCTGTTAAAATTTTGGTGAGCAGTGCATGTTCACCATTTTCCTGGGATATTTTTATGCTGGTATTGCTGTACCACAATCCCTCTACAGACATTTAGGTACATTTCCATCATCGTGCTGCAGTCAAAACAGTAACCACAACTTAGTTCAGTGCTTAAATCTGTCTCTATTTCCTGTCTTCCTGTTTCCATTTTGATGTGTTTTAATATTTGAGGTTAAAATAAAACAGTAAAAAACAGTAAAAATTCTGGAATAGATGGCAGATAATTGGCTTCAGCTTCTCTCCTCTTCCCTTTCCCCACTCAACCCACCTGGGCCTATGTTTATTGAACTCCATACATTGTCAAGACAGTATTTGTAAATGGAATTTAACTGAAGGTGAGCAGTACAAATGTAATAATATTACACAACTCTTGTTTAATTTTGAAAGCTCCATCCTCTGCAACAGTGCTTATAATGGACGGTTCAAGCTGAATTATCCATTATTGCTCCCAAAGTTTACAATTAAACTATCGATCAAAGCTGGCAGAAAATTCTCAAGCAGTCTGGGTGTGTACCAGACTTGTTTTAGATGCAGGCTGAGGGAGAGAAAGCCAGAAGCAGCCTTCAGCTAATCCTCTTAGTGCTAACTGTCCTGGATGCAGCAGTGATTATGTATCGTGCTTATACAGTTTTAATAGTGCAGGTCCTATGCAATTTGCGACCTCTATTTCTGCCTGGAAAGATTGGAGCTTAACAGGTTTGGATCCACAGGGAACCAGCTTCGGCTTTTAGGCTTCTTCAGACACTGCAGAATGCATCTTTTCTGGGGAATTCCACAATAAAATGACTGTTATTTATCATTACAAACCTCTTTATCATTTAGTCAATAAAAGGCCTCTCTCTCTCACTTTTTTTTTTCCATGGTGTGCTCAGAGTCAGAAATCTGTATTAGTCTCCCCTGGCCTGAAGGCAAGAGATGTCAAATGCTAAATCATGATCTGCCCTGGCTTTCTGGCTAAATTGTGTATGAAGGCCTGAGGCAAAAAGGTGCACATGCTCATTATTTGAAACAGAATGATTTTTTCCCCTTTCTTTCCTTTTTTTAAAAAAACATATTGAGACATATATGGTAACACACATACAGTAAGCTTCTGAAAAGTATCAAACCTGAAACAAACCAGCCAGAGCTAAATATCTCAAATATATATGCTTGCAGATTGGGAAATAGGAAAGGGATTGTCAGGAAAAATCAGATGATCTTCCCCTTTTGAACTTTTTGTTAGCGGTGGAGAAAAAAGTGTTAGGAGTTGACAGCAAGGTGACAGATGTGGTATATAATGCATCTGGTGAATACACCCTTCTTTTTTTGGAGGGGGGAGGAGAAGTTTGAAATTAATCTTAGTTTTATATTGGTCAGGAAACCCTTATGGAAACATATTTTAAAGCCTATAATTGTTTTGCAAACTGTTTTGTGTGTTTTTCCATCTACTTATTTGTTTGCAGTTTGTGATAGATCACCTTCCTTACAGGGCATTTTTACTACCCCAGGTTGACAAAGAGACTTTTGTGAAGAGGTTTTAGGACAGTCATCCCTTGGGCAAATTTTTGTGTGAACATATCTGCATATATTTGCCAAAGTCCTTCAATTCTGTAAGTAGTCTCCAGGGGATGTATCATGTATACCAAAATTTAGCTGGAAAACTTATTTAAAGGGTCATGGTTGTCTTTGAAGCAAATTTAAATTTGTTATTTATTTATTTTAACACTAGGGAAATGTTCAATTTTGTTGTTTTCCAGTATTTGTTCAGCAGAAGGTGACAAGGAGCTTCTATAAAAGCATATAAAACTTCACTATTTCCACACTGTGGACTGGAGTTTGAAAAGCTGCAATGAAACCTGGGGAGTTCCTCTGGAGAATCTAAACAATGTATGTATTATTTTTAGTGCTCAACATTTTCTGTGTTCAACAAAACATTCTACATATTTATGCTGACCACTTGCTTTCAGTGTGAGCATGAAAGTCACCACAACTTGGAGAAGAAAAAAGGACCGTGCGTAACAGGGATATTATGTTCAGCCAGCAAAATTTTTGACATTGCAATTTCGATTTATATTCCAAAAGACAATTTATTCAAGTGTTTCATTGCTAGTTACAAATTCTGGGAATGAGCTGAGGCTGCTTGAATTCAGATACTCTATTTCTGAAGGGTTGGGGGAAATTATATGATTGGATCAAAGTTTTCAGGGAAGACCCCTCAAAGGGATGACATGTCACTGGCTGACACCTCCACCTAAAATCAAACTCTGTGAGCTCAACATCTTTTGAGCCATTCCATTTCCAGTTCTCAGTGGAGGGTTTTATTTTAGATATATATTAAATAGAAATTGGTTTGGTTTAAAATGTCACTGATTTATTAGAACTGTTCTAATATGCAATTTTTTAGTTATCACTGAAATGGTCTGCATTGTCAGTGTGATTTTTCCCAATTTAAAATAATGCATTTTGAGAGCCCTTATATCCTGGTCTTTGTAGTCAGATAAAAAATGAGGCTGCTCTGTACACATCACTGGTTCTGTATTTCTTCCAGACAAAATGATGTCCTCTTGAAATTACTTGAGCTCTTCCCCAGCTGTCACATATATGAGAGTGAAATTAAGAAGAGGACTATGGTTTTCAAAACCTAACATAGTCCCTGCTAGTTTGTAAAGTTCAATTAAAACCATCTTTAGGAATTTAACATGCAGAAATCATGTCTGACATTGACTAGAACATAAGAAAGTGAAATAAGTTGATGTTTTCATGTTTTTCCTATTAAAAACAAAACCAAAAAAACCAGACCAATATAAAACAGACATTCCACACATGAACTTTTCAACAATTTCACTTTTTCCTTCAGGTTATGGTAGAGCTTACTAGAAAAGAAAAGTCCTTATTAAGCACTACACTTCATAAATAATAAGGGTCTCATACAAGTTTTAACAGAATCTGGATGCTTCTACTGTTTAAGCATGAAACAGTTCTGTGTTCCTTCCATCTGTGTGTAATCTTCTATGTTTTCCAAAGTTTGACTTCTCTGTTGCCTTTTTGTTTCAAATATATCACATGCTCTTTTTCTACATACATCCAAAGTTCTTCAGTAAAATTCTTCTGGAACATCATGGAAATGTAGAATTTAAGAATTATATTTGTCCCCTAAATTTTATTGCAGAATTCTCATGGGGGTTCACTTTGCTTGATTTTTTTTTTAATTTTATTTTTCTTTAAAACTGAATCCAGTGGGACCATATATTAGTGTAACATGTCCTAATTATTTTTGCACTTTTGTTGTCTCTCAAAATAACTCCACTGAAAGCATAACAGTTTCACCAAAATAAAGTGGTCGATTAGACCCATAGGTTCTTTGTTTGTTACACAGGAGCAGAAAATACTTGGGACTGACAGGCTTTTAATTGTTGCCTTTTTTCAACTTAATCACAGTGCCTAACTTTCTTTAGAAATATTTTAAAATTTGCCAACAGAGGAGAAAAATAGCAGTGCACTTCCAAGATGAGACCTTATATTGACACCCTTTGTCATACTGTGGGATTTTATGATTAGTTAGAAATCATAAAAATTAGATTCGTAATGTAAAACCTAAATAGCACAGATGCATATCTGTAAGAAGCGAGAATCACAATTATATAGTCTGAGCTCCCTGCATGATTCTGAGGTTATGTATTTCATTAAAAAGTACATTTATAACTGTTTTCCACTTTTTTTTCCCTTCAGCTTGGCAAGGTGCAGGAAGCTAATCTCGCTGTCTGTGTCCTACAAACTGAAGCTGCTTTCAAGAAAAGGAATACTTCAATGAATGAGACTGTTTACATACTTTTAATGATGTGTTTGTTTTAATTTAGTTGTAAGTTCATCCTTCTGTAGGATCCATCTGAATCTTATCCCCCAGCTATATGTGTAATTCAGGCTTCCTGTTTTAAGGTCATTCCTAATACAGAAAATTGTCATTATATTGGATATAAATGTAAGGAGGGATTTAAAAATTTTCATGAGCTTAGAATAGGTTTTCTGATTTCAGAAGTCAGCTTCTGTATGCTTCCCATGTGGGATCTCTGGATAAAAGTTTTGTTAATATCCTTATGCAACTCAGAGGAAGAGGCAGAGTAAAACACAATATGTCAACCATTCTTTCTCTTTTCTCATGAATTTTCTTTGTTCATCTGAAAAATAGATTTATTTTAGTTTCTTAATTTATAGTTCCTACAGCATGTGCATGTTAAAGTCCCATGTACAAAATGAATAAAGAAACTTCACCCTTTTAGCTCAGCAAAACTCTATCAATTGAAAATAGAAGCAGCATTTCTGTGGGAACATTTTGAGATTTTATTTTTTATCCATAGTCCCTACAGCATTTGGTACCACCCTGTCAGTTCCATGATTGGGCTACTCAGGACTTGAATCAGTCAGGGGCTAAATGTCCGTCACTGTTGTCCTGTCAGACATGGCTGTGTTTGCATGGCTGATCACACTCCAGACCCTCTGCATTCTTGATATGTGGGGGCATGCTGGAATCTATATGTAAGCTGAGCTTTAGAGCAGTATGAACTTGGGGAATGGGACAGACCTGGGTGCTTGGCACGTTGCATCACATTGCACAGATGACAGCCTGAGGACTGTGTACATCAACCGACGAAATGTCGGTGATCAATCTGGGGTTGCTTACCTTGCTCTAACTGTAATTTAAGGCCACTTGCGCTGGTGGAGTTCTGCTTGCCTCCACTTGTGCCATCTACTCTAAAACAGGAATCAAGATGACAAAGCCTTAGCTTGTGAGGACAGCAGAAGTCTTGGAGGGTGGGAATCTGGCTCAGTTTTTCTTGTGAAGGGCTGTGGAAATATTTTTGTCTCAGCCTGAGAAGCAGAGAGGACGGACGGGTGGGAAGAAGGGGGAGGGAAAACTGGTAAGCTGGTTTGGTACCAGGACAGGAGGCAATAGGGAGGCATTTTTTAAAAGCTGATCCACCAGCACACTTGAAACCACCTGTGACACTTTTTTTTTTTTTTTTTTTTTGGTAGTGTGGCAGCAGTTTGTCCTTTTAACTCTTCATGTTCTATCTTTCATTTTCATAATCCTAAATTATATGTTGTCTGAGACTGGTGCTTTCTCTTTCCTTTATTTCTAAAGCACACAGCAAGCATGGCCATCTCCCTGTTGTACACTCCAAGTACTGCTGGATTACAAAGAGCGAGCAGCCAAAAGAAGAATGGACAGTTATTGACACTGTCTTTATAGGGCCACTGGCAGACTTGCATCTTGCCACTTGGGTGCTGGAATTAGATTATAAAATCAAACATTATTTTCTGTAAGGAAGCATTTATTTTGCGAGTCCTTGGCACACAGTGGCCTGAATACTGCAGTCATAATTCTGGCAAAACTCCCAACAGACATCTACGTTACTTTTTCCTTGATTCAGGTCTGCAGGACTCTGCTTTTCAGTACAAAAACATCATAGGCCATATGTGGCCTAATTCCTAGAAGTTCTGAGCAGACCCACTATATGCTGCCAACAAAGGGAATGGAGAGAAAGAGACAGCTTGAAAGGTAGTTAATGAAATTATTCATGTTGCTTTTATAATTACATTTATAACTACATCATCATAATGTGATGTGTTGATTAGTATCCGGAGCAGTTAATATAATTAAACCGAGCATAGGATATTAGCAGAGGTAGAGAAACACCATGGTGCTGTTTGTGGCACAGTTCTGTTCACAGCTGTTTGATGGATTGAGAGGTGACCACAGTGTGAGAACTGATGGAGAGGCAGTGGCTCCCTTTCTTTGCATGCCTCTTGTGTCTGTAAAGGGAATTTGCCACTGCAGTATGGGTGTGGTGGGTGTTTGGGACTGGCATTTCCTGGGTGCCTGATCTTGAAGCCAGAAACCACCCATATATCTGCTCCTTTTCCTTACATGTCTGCAAAGTTTGCCATGAGCTGCTGCCAAAAATTTGTATTCAGCAGCACACTGCATCTGGAATACACTGTAATACTTGGTCTGTCAAAGTATTACATGTGAGCAAAAACCTCATATCACTCAAAAAGGGAAACTTGTGCATTGTCTCTGGTCTAGACTTCAACTGTTTGACCATAAGCAAAAGCATTAAGTTTTCTTTTGCCAAGTGCCAAGTTACAGTTGAGCTGGGAAATGTTAGCAGGGCTATATAGCATGTGTAAAGGACTTTGAATGTGGAGCTTAAATAGTTGCAGTCATTATAAAGTATTGAAAAATATTGGGTGTGAACAATATTAATGTTCAATGAAGTTCCATGAGAATGACAGGAATCACACAAGTCTCTGCTAGTCCAGCCAAAAAAACAGTTTCTGCTGGGAAAAGTGGAAATATATCTTTAGGATCAAGATTAGAAGAGGAGATCCGGTTTTGGAGATTTTCTTGTTTGTGTATTCTAAGACAATTGACTCAGTAACTTATCCACAGATGGATAGTACCAGACGATTCAGAGCCATAAGATTCAATGTCATGTTGTTTAGCGAAGAACAAGAAGGAAAAAGACACAATCCAAAGGCTTAGTTTTACTTTGTGATGCTTTCCATCTTGCCATATTATTTACAATCTCCTTTCAGATGTGTTGTAAGGTGATTGCAGTGTACAAAATGTTCTTATGGGGTTGGAGAGAGTTCAAGGAATTGTGGCAAATTAATCAAGTGTCTAATCTGCATTTTATGTGAGTGCTTGAAAATAGTTCACAAATATAATAACTGTCTTGTAATAATCCTCATTGGTTTTGATAAAAATATATGTTTGAAGGCGCTTTGTATATGCATGTTACTTGTTTCCTGGCTGTATTCTGAGCCACATTGAGATAGCAAAGTCAAAGTGTTGACATCTTCATGATTTAGGTTCAACTTTTTACACTCATGAGTACTTGAACTCATGGCTGTTTCAATTTTCTGATGTTCGTGGTAAATTTGCATTCCTTTTCTGAAATATTCCTTCACGTTCTAATTCAGAAAATGTCTGCTATGTAATATTTATAACACAAGCAGAGACACTTGTGCTAGTCTGCCAGCTTTATTACACTGACTTGACCCTCTCATTGCTAGATGTCAGAGTAAAAGTATACTTACTATTACACTTTATTGCGCCAACAAAGACAAAGATAATAAATTAATATTTTGACTGAGTTGTCTCTACATTTATAGGAAGATCTACTCTACAGTCTGTATACTTCACTTCAAAAATGCATCTGTATTAATCTGTGGTAATGGCACAGAATAAAATTTATTCTACAATTTTGAGAAACTATGGTTTAATTAAATTGATCTACTGGGTGCTTGAAGGTAGCATGTATGAAATTTATATATAGAGTACACTGTAAGATTCAGTTGTTATCATTAAAAGAATATTATTACATAAGATAAATGTGATCCACTTATGTCTTTGATTTCTTCTAGTATCATTTTTCTTTCAAAAATGAAATCTGTTATTTTGAGGGAATCTTTCCTACTGTTTAGCAGATTAATGATCATTCATGACATTATCGGTTCTGCATGCAGTATATAACTTTTGTATGGATTCCTATACTAATATTGTACATCACTGGTGACTGACAGTAACAACTTATCCACCTAAATTTGCAGCCTGATTCCAGATATCTTACCTGACAGCATTCTAATTTCTAAGTGCTCATTTTTCATCTAAATTACTTTTTCTCCATACAGATCTTTGCAAAAGACTATGAACAACACAATCCCTGCCACTTACAGGATATCATCTTCTCATATTTTAACCTTTTTTTTTCCTGGACTACTTGAAACATAAGCAGTTTTTCACATTTAGCTGGGATGCTTTCAAAGTGGATGATATACACCATATCAAACATTCTTTTTTGTTTGGATGTTCTTTTGGGTGGGTTAAGATGGGGTTTTTGGGGTTTTTTTTGGGGGGGTGGTGGTGAAACTGGGTCAGAAGTTTCTTGAAAATTTTAAAATAAAGTTATGATAAAAGTTTTTAGATGAGTTTCCTGTAGACTTTAAGAAAAATAAATTGTGTTTAGTACCATGAAATGCACATAGTGCTCTAGTAGGCAACAAACTGTTGTGAGAAAATTAAATATTGTTAAACTTTTATAAGAGATCTCCAGAGTGAAGGCAAGACTTGCATAGTTTGCTTCCACTGTCTGTAGAAGTTACTTCCAATGTGTCAAATGCTAGATCTGTAGTGGCCCTGCTCAGTGAAGTGAATGGAAAGTTTAGTTCAAAGCCTCACTGGACAATTTTCAATTTTTCCTGTTTTTGCTGAGTTCAGAGACAGAAGTCCCATGTAGGACCATGGTCCAACGGGGTGGGCTGTGCCTGTCTTCTCAGTCATACTGACAAATAACACTAATTTGAGATGTTCATATAGAAATTCCAAGTAATTAATTGTTATTAATAATTTTAAAAAATCAAGAGGCTGAATCAAATTTGTTTTTGAATTATTGTTTTTTTCAAATTGGAATAATAAAAAACATTTTAAGAAAGAGATTTTTATGGAGTGTCATGGTAACTATGAGTATGTTTCTTCTTCTCTGTGGTTTTATCTCTGGATATCCAGATTTTCTCCAGTCATACCTTTTTTTGCTGCTAACATCCATTCATCACCGACTTAACATGTTGAATCTCTGCCTGTTTTTAAAATCCCTTTATTTTATGTGTTAATTTGCACATTTTTTCCTGTGCCTTCTGAATTTATTTTCCTCCTCTTGTCCTAAACTGATCACTTTTTTTGCTGTGCAGTTGCCTTACATCTTAATTCTGCTTTGTTACAGTATTCCAACTTCAGTATTCAGTTCAGCTTTTTTAAATTTTTTTTTTCCCTCTGTCATTGTTCTGCATCTGTAAAAGCTGGCAGGTATTCCAGTGTTCATTTCTAGTAAATTCTTAGATATGTTTCTCTAATTTAAGTCATAAGATCAGTCAGCTTTTACTGCTTACCCCTTGTTTTCCTGTGTGGCTGTTGCTCATACGTGGTTCTAACTGAGTTTTTCTTACGTCTTGCCTGCAAATCTGCAGGGATTATTCCCTTTTCCTGATTCTATTCTGTTTCAGATAGACAGTGTACTTTATAGTAGCAAATAAGAAAGAAAAAGGGGGAAAAGAAAAGGTATTTACATTATTTTCCTATTATCAGAAGTAAATGGAACTGAATCTTAAATCTTAAGGCTTTTGCTGTCCAGCCTGCAGTGTCTTGCATACTTTTTATACATTTCTACATTTTCTTCATGCCTAGGAAGGTCTTAAATATGCAGTTTCTGTAATTTTCCCACTGTCCCATGTAGCTGAAAACAATATTGCTAAGCTTTCTTCATGGCTACTAGTTCAGAATTTAAATTTGGATACTGTAACTGTAGCAATATTTTGTGGCTTTGCCATTAACTTCTTCTTTTTATAGATGTGAATCCTGAATGATGTGTGTCTCCCTAACTGTGTGATGCAAAAAGGTATGATTTGCCATTATGGTTCCAGTCTTAAATCCATTCAGCTTCTGAGTCTTTGTGAACAGCTTCATGGAGGTAAAGATTGGGATTATGAGTCATAAAAATGCCATTTTATTTTCTGTATATATATTGTGGGCAAGGAAGAACCAAAGTAATGTTTATAAAAGAACACCCTGGGAAAAGTTATATTGATTTTATCTAGCCTTCCCATGCTTTTTCATTTTTAATCTTAGTACTTTCTCTGCTAGACATGAATTTTCCCTCTTTTAGTGTTTTCAGTAGCTTAAATTTACTCACCTTTGGTGACATCAATGGTGGTTGCCACAACTGCTCTCTTAGGTTCCTGGAGCTCCATGATGATACTCACTGTCATACTTATGAAGGGGAAGAATAGAAAAATCAATTTTACTTAGATGGCAATTGGAAAAAATACATTTTTGTCCAGCATTCTATTTTCAGGATGTTTTATTCAGCCTGCTTTTCTAGAGGTAGTGCTGTTTGAGTTTTGTGATTCTCTTTAGAGTCCACTTCATGCTTGCAATATTAGTAATTTCTTTCCATTAAGGTTTTTTTTTCCTTTTAATATTTTATGAAAAAAAGAACTAAAAGCAATGTTGCATACGTGCCACAGCAGTAAACGTTTTCTGAGGCGTGAATGTATTTATTTAAAACATTACTTAGAAATTTCATTTAAACTTCTACAGGACTAAGCTGTACACTAGATCATGAAGATTCTGGATTTCCATGGATTCAGGTTTTAAGATTGTTTAAGGCTGCAGTGTGAAATGGAGTAAAGCCATTCCCAATATTCAAGAGCCATGCCTTGCTTTTCTCTCCTGGTGGGTTCACAGAAAAATTATATTCAGGAAAAGTAAAATACAATAGTGCAAAGGTTGATAAAGCACATGAAGATAGTCCATCAGTTTCTCCTGTGAGGGGCTTTGTCATTGACAGAAGTCAGGCTTCAAGAGGAGATTTCTTCAGCTGAGATAAGAAACTCTTCCTTTTCCCCCTATAACCTACTTCCTTTACCTATTTGCCATATGTGAGTGAGAGAAATAAGAAGGAAGAAAGATTTTTCTAAATGTCAGCTACCAGGAAAGGAAATGAAACATGAGCCATCCATATGTTTTAGGGAAAAGGAATTTTAATGTATATAATGTGTATCTATATTTATATACCTATATAAAAAAGTTAGATGCTAGCAATAATTGATGAGCACATATAAGACTGTGATTTTTCAACATCAGATCAGTCATAACTAAAACTATCCTTTTGCTTTTTCTGTGAGCATAAAAAACCTGGAAAATGGAAAAGATTATATATTTAGAATACATTGCATTCAAAGTTATTTTGATTTCTGACCAAATTTTATCTAAATTCTTTTTTGCCTAGTGTTCAAGCGTGCATGAGTGTCTAAGGAAAGCATAAACATCTTCTAAGTTGTTGATTTGAATATTAAATACCTTTTTTTGTGCTAAGATGTGGATGGGTGTTTTTCAATTATCTTTCTTATGCAAAGGAGTTGCTACTGGGATTATCTTTGTAGCAACTCTCCACTTTCAAATTTTGGTTAGTGGGTCCTCCAAAAAAATGTGTACGTAACGATGTGAATGAGAAAAAAGGCCAGGGTATTACGGTTTTAGCTGAATGCTCTGTATAAAACCAGTTTACCCCAGCAGTTATTCATGGTCTGATCCACCAGAATATTACATTTAAGAACATTTATTCATAGGATTGAAGCTCAAATCTCTAATTAGTAGAAAGAGATTTTTGCACAAAATATTTTTTGTAAGTTAAATATAAGGTCTCAAGCTCTTTTTGGTATTACATGATTCCAGCCCAACAGTGTTGTGTGGCATTACCCTGGAACATAAAATAAAAACTGGAGTTAGCTAGCACACCTCCTCAAACTGTAGTTGATGTTGTTTTGCTGTTTATACAGAACACCAGGTCTCTGGATAATGAGGATGATGGAGAGATGATAGCTTGATTATCCTGCTGCTGTGCTTTTGCCGGGAACTGATGAATCCTTCACACTTTTTACTATCTCAGGCCAATGGTACTGGGGAGGATGAGAAAAATCGTAAAGATGACATGTTTGCTGTCCTGTTCCCTGATGGGGCTCCAATGTATTACCTGGATCTAATTATCTCATCTCCAGTTGACAGAGAGGTTTCCATGGCATGCTTTCCATCACTGGGAGCCTCCGCCAAGCTTCCAGTGGGCTGTCTAATAGCTTGATATATTTTTGGACCTCCTGCTCATTGGATGAACAAGCTGAAGTAAATCATGTGTTGACCTCAAAGCATTTATAAACTGTAGAACATTATATTCTCATCAGAGCCATAGGGGCAGTAAACTATAGTTTCTCTGCTGTGAAACATGGTTTTGGTTATGCACTGTGTTACTAGGGTTGTACTTAAACAATAATATATCATTTGTGGCACATGTCACCTTCTTTATTGAAAGGCAAAACAAAGAGTTGAGGACAAAAATCATTACTACTTTAGCAATTTTTCACAAAATGCTTTTGTTTTGTACTTGACACACAGATGGGACATTGTACTGCAGTGTAAATGATGTACAGCAGCATGATAAATTTCATTTCCTTTATAAAACAAGAATAAGAATAGTGGATGAATTTGGGGAAATGGTGTTAATTTTTTTTTTGTTAGTGTTAAAAATAAATTAAATAGGGGAATAAACAGAAAAAATTAAAAAAAAATCTATTCCAAGAGAAAATTCCTCTTGGAAACTATTTGAGCCCTTTAATTGTCTTGGCAGATATTGATCAAAGTGCTTAAATGAAAATATTGAAAACTATAAACTCACTTGTTTTGAATCACTGTGGTAGTGATAATCCATGACCAAGGAAGAAATTCACGCAAGGTGTTAATGCTATGCCACAGCTGGACTAAGCAAACAAGTGAAGATCAGTTCTGAGGAAAGTAAACCATATTCTCTGTATGGCTTTCAATCACGGGCTCTTTGGTTCTTCAAACATATTAAAGAAATATAAATGCTGCTTCTCAGTCTTCCTGCTTCAATTTAAGTCTGCATCACCAGAGTGTATTACCGTGTGATACGTCACACTGTGAAAGGTGTCTGGTTCTGGGGAAGAGTTTTGAATTTGGTTTTGTTCACACGGCATAGATTTGCCTTTTCCTTTTATGGTGGATTTCAGGGAAACATGACCAAATCTTTACTATGTTTCCAACCAGCAAATTTTACTTAACATTTCCTTGTTATTAATCTTCAATAAGAAAACAAGAATTGAATGGCTGTAACATGAGAGTGTTCCAACGCATGCACAAGCACCAGGATCCTGTATTGTAAAATGTTGTGCACACATGAAATGGAGTACAAATTAATGAGAAAACTTCCCCTCCTTTCCCAAAAATTTGTGTGAAAGTGTTTTATCTCAGTCCTGTCTCAGGTGCAAGTGAAAACCAGTCCCATGGTCCTAGAATGCAACACAATTATTTTTCTCTGTTTCAGCAGGTACTGTTTTGCCATTTTAACAATAGCCAAAGCTAAGGAATTTTTTTAAAGTTATTTGGCTTTGTGACCGCCAAAATCCTCAGTCTGGACTGCCATATCTAGATTGTAAACAATTAAAAGTTTGAGATTTTTCACATCTACCAGTCTGAGGGTGGTGTCTTAGAAAGATAATTTCTGTCTGCAAAGTATGGGTCTGAACATGAGCTGTCCTTTGAAGTCCTCTCTCCTCCCTGCTACCAAAACTTTGAAATATTACAAATTTCTTTGAAGCAGGTAAGGAAAAGATATCCATGGTAGACAAGTGGAAAAAAAATAAAAAGACTAGGAAATTTTTTGTATGAACAATGAGCTTGTGAAATCTGTGGTGGACTCTCTTGCAGCTAATAGTGAGGTTGCTAATGATGCCATCTTTATCTTAGTCAAGGCACTTTTTTGGTCTTTTTCCTGACAGATTTGTTTTGGAATTAATTTGCAGTATTCAAAATCTTAGACACTCAGACACGCACACACACACAAAGAAAATAATTATATATGCATGATTTCCCCACTCTAAAAGAATGTATTTTGTTTGTACACCTAGAACCAGAGACTGCAGAAACTTGCTTTATCTTTTCCCCAATGTTACTGTGTTAGAAAGTATGGGCACAAATCTGGAATAAAATCATGGTGCCTGCCTGCTTTCCCTGCAAATTCCTATCACAAATCCAGTATGATGCCATTTATTTTGTCTACAATTTTAGGTATGAGCTGTAATGATTTGCACTATTTTTATTGTTTTGTGGTTAAGGGTGTTTCCTTCTTTTATCCCCTCCTCTCTGTCTCTACTTGTGTCATAAGAGCTTCAGTCTTATCCTCAGCTGGTCTAAATTAACACAGGTTTGCTTACATTTACATTAATAGTGCTGCATAAACCAAGGATATGAACATGTGTATGGGATCAGCAAGAGTCTAGGAGATGACAGCCAACTTGCAAGGAAGTATTCAGGAGAGAGGACTTGTCTTGAAGTAAATCATTGACCCTGATAATAGAATTATTTTCTCCAAATGGTCTCCTTTAGAGTATGTTAAATAAAATTGCTGAATTTATTTTCACCAAGGTTTATTGAGGTATTTTGCTAGCATGTGGTCTGCAGATTCTTCCAGGCAGAGAACCCCTGACCTTGTACTCTGTTTGGTCCCTCAAAGCCTAGGGAAAGGTGGGATATATGGAAGAGGAATGCAACGGTCATCACACACCTGGAATTTAGTCATAATCTGGGCTGACCATATTCACAACCCTAGTCATAGCTGGATCTGATATTTTAATAGCCCTTGTCTAGGATATACATTTAGAAATCCTTCCTTACATACTGGGCAATACTACCTTGAATAGAGAAGATTTGTTCATCTGGATTGTAGGAAACATGATTTTTCAGCATTTGTCTAGCTGAATACTGCTTAGTATTTTCTTTGTCAAAAGCAGCTTCCTGGATGTCTTATGTGTGTATCCATAGCACCTTCTTCTCTGGCAAGATGGAAGATGTCTGACAAAAAGAAATCTCAGAAAGATGATCTTGCCTCTCTGCTGTTGTAGGCAGAAGCTATGAAAAGACACCTGAAAATCTAGAGAGAATTCTGGGTTAATTGTTCCTCTGTATTTTGCTAACTTTCTGTGGGTAGAGCCTTTTGACTACCTTATGTGAACATCTAAACTACATGGGATCAGTCTTTTCTTGAACTGGATTTCAGAATTTCTCCCCAAAACTGTGATTTTCTCTTGTTAATGTGCTGTGTGGTTGTGGTTTTTTTTTTGGTGGTGTTCATCCTTTTCTGAAAGAGAACTTCAGTAATGGAAATTTGAGACAAAATAAAATTATATTTCCTTTTACCGTAGAGTTGACAGTAGTTGGAGCGGCTGTAATCACATACATTAGCTGCTAAAATCCCTGCTGAGGGTTTCAGTAGGAAGGAGAATTCTGACAATAATGCTGAGAAGGTGATATCCCAAGCAGCCCAAGGATAGTGAAGAAGCTAGTAGTAATTATATTTTGGACCCGGAGAAAGCGAAAGTGTCAGGTGAAGGAATATATTTCACATAAGCCATATTTCTTTCTGTAGATATGGAGTACATTGAGACCAAGCCCTGTGATGACCATAAACTGCCAGCTATGGCCAAAACCTTTTGAATTACAACTTGCCTTGGCTTGTTGCATGGTTATGCTTGGATGATAATTTAAAGAGAACAAGTCTTAATTTGTTTTCTTTTTGACATACAGCTGCAAGTCTAGGACAGGCACGACTGCATAGGACATGCTAATAATATCCAACCATGCTCCAGACATGACGACAGAGCAGTGAACCTCAAGCTGGCCTAGTTTCAAAATGAGCAGTGTGTCAAGAGTGAAGTACATCTTTCCTTTCAATGACAGAAACTGTGTCTGGAAATTTCATACTCTGGGCCTCTGTGCCATGCCTACACCTCTTCCCACTGATCAATCACCCCAGGTCAGCCATCTGCTACCTCTTGACCTGGTGGGTAAAGATGAAAATCAGGTACGAGCTGCAATGAAAAGATGGAGATAACTTGAAAGTCAGGTGAACTGAGATTTGGATTTTAAAGGTCAAAGCATTCTGAATGTCTTTTCATTCTGTGTGCAGTATTGCAAATACTCTTGAATAGAGATGCAAATAATATCTTGAAGTTGGGGCTGTTCTCCCTGGCTTTCCTATAAAAGCAATAGGTACACTTACAAATTCAGTAATTTAACCTCTGGATTACTTCATCTGTGTTTGTTCATTGTTTATGAGTGCTGATGTTGTTAAAGATATGGTGCTAAGGAAAGAATCTTTTATCATTACCTGCTGTTCACAGTACAAATATGATGTAGAGGGAAAAGCATATCAGGTTGCACTATAGAAAGGTTGGGAGGAGTGCCACTCCTTTACAGGTGGGAGAATCAGATCATGGACATCTTCAATCCAGTAGCAGTTTTACTAAGTTATGTTGTTCCAGGATTGGGCCTGAAGTGATGTGTTCCTCTCGTTCCTGTGAAGCCTGTAACAATGAACAGTCTGCACAACACTGATCTGTTATGGGAGCTTATTTCAAAAATTAAAGCATAATGAAACACATCCTTACATTTTCCACCTGCACCTCAGGTAAAATTAATTTTATTTTAAGCCAAAGTGAGCAGATGTGTTTCACAATGTCATGAAAATCATTATGCAAAAACTTTTTTTTTTAACTGCTATTAATTTTCTTGCATGTGTGAGCTTTTTCCCCCTACTCCTTGACTTCCATTTGCAATGTCTCTTTAGGCTACCAGCATTTGGGACAATTTATGTCTTCTGTAGATATAAAAGGCAGGCTGTTATCTACAGGCACACCATAGATACAACTCTATCTAGAAATGCCTGCTGAGGTGATGACTGGTGAGAATTAGGGTTCATTTAAGTTAAAGATAGCCAGCCTCTGCCCTATGGAGCTGGAATTGATGAATCCAGAAGGGAAGGAAGGTGATAAGATATGGAGAAGAAGGTAGTAGTAGCAAGAGAGGGTCAGCTCATGCCATGCAGTGAAGCAGTCACTCTAGTCGAGCCACATGGATGCATAGGAGTGAACGGCCCTGTGTGCCTGAACCTCATATTTCAGCCCTCAGGGTGGACAGCAGGAGGATTCTGGTCAATCTTAACTGCCTAGTCGCAGTCCATCAAGTTAGCTGTGAAAACTTCTGTTTCAATTAAATATAAGCTCATTGTATTTTCACACGACAGTTAGTAAAATAAAACTCATTAGGAATATAGCGTTTAGATTAGAACAAGTGATATTTTTTGAATATCGCAGTGAAAACCACATTTCCTTTAATCAGCATCTGCTCTGTGTTGGGCTGCCTATAAAATGTGGTACATTGTTGACAATAGGGAAAGATGAAAACAAACAGGAAAACTACTAAAGACATGGTATTAATGTCAAAGTGCATTAATCCCTCCCTGTCCGTGACATATGAAAAATGATTTTTTTCTTTACCCTAAATAATTTAACTTTCTTTCCACCAGTTTTGATTTTGGACAACAAGGGTGAAGGAGTAATGGAAACAAAGTAGGGGATTTCATGTGAAGTGAAAAATGAAATAAGGAGACAAAAAAGAGGAGAAGATAACACACCGGTCTGAATAAATTAAACTTTTTTTTTATGAAAATAGCTCCATCATTTTGGAATTGATTATACAAAAGAGTTTACGGGGATGGAAGTACTGACATTTCCATGTAGTTTATACTTGTACAAATATTAGTGTTCCTGTAGGAACTTAAGGATTTAATGTGAAGAAATGTATGAGAAAGCTGTGAGAGTACTGTGTGAAAAAGAGGAAATAATAGGCACTGTGTGGGGTTTTTTTCTTATCTAAATATGCTACTATTGTTTATTATTCAGTAAATATTAAATGTACAGATGAAATTTGTGTACATGACTGATTTCAACAATGGGCCAAATGCAAATGACCATGAGTCTATTGTATTTAGGCAGTAAGCTGCTAAATACCTGGGGTGAATGAAGGGAGGTGACTTCCTCAATCATTAAACTAGTCCTTGAATATGGAGGATAATCACATCATCTCTAATCCCATTCATAAACACCTCATGGTCCAAAGTTAAAATCACTGTGATTTTGTTCCCATCTCTTCCTACTAGGAAATATTTCACTGCTCTCATGGCTAGAACTCCTCTTATAATTTCCAGAGTAATTGTGGCTGGTTTATACCTATTTGTTTTGTGTCAGCACTGTCCTTCAATGTGAATAGCTTTCTTCCTCCCTGCTGCTTACCCCCTGGTACATTTATAGACAGCAATCACAGCACCTCTTAGCCTTTGTTCTGCTCTGTTAAACATGCAGTGCACTGTTGGGCTCCTCTAATAAAATAGGCGTTCCTTACCTTCAATTGTTTCTGTTCAGTACCTACTGTTTAAACTAATCGATCTTAAATGTGTTTGACCCCAGTGGGGCTTCATGGTTTGTCTGAGTCCCCCTGCACAAATCCTTAAACAGGGCTCTTGATTTGTTTTTCTGCTTCTGGAAATGCTGAACCTGATGCAGCCTGGGTTAATACCCACAGTTTTCAAGAACCCAGTGCTGACCAGTAGTCATCCTGGTTGCTGCAACTGTTTCTTTCTACTTCTTAATCTCCTCCACCTGATGATCCCATAGTTTATGGGAAGAATCGTCATCAGTATTTCCTGAAGGTGGGTAAGCTTGTATTTCCTGCTGTAAGTTCAACATCGACGTAACAGGCCCAGCCTGGTGCCCAGGTTCCTCTCAGGATGGGATGACTTGACTCTGGAGATGTCCATTGCATTCCCTTCTGTGTTGGCAGAACAACCAAACTTTGAGATGTTGGTCAGTAAGGCAGAGCACACTGTTGCCATTTGAGATGGTATCACATTTATACTGGTCACCAGTACCAGACAGGCTTCTCTTGTGTGGCCGCCTCTTCTGCGACAAGCCCTGCCTCTGGACTGTGTTATCAGCAGGTTCATTAACACTTTCCTAATTGCTGATCACTAAAGTTATTCCAGCTGCTGAAGGTTCTGCATGAAAAACAGATGTACAATTTCAAAATTTCAACCCTAAAGCCTTGAGTTGAAAAAAGTTCCAACTGATAAAAGAAGCACTGTGAAACAATAGACTTTACGAAAAAGAGCTTTCTATTGTTAGGCCTTTATTTTGACAATGCCTCTGCTAAGTTTTTAACAAGAAAATCCCACAAAAATCTCACACATACACCAGGTAAAGATCCTTTTTTGAGGATAAGAATTAGCAACTAGTGCATCTATTTTATTTTTCCTATTTTAAGTCCAAATTGACTATATCAGACTTTTTGGACTACGCCTATGGGAGCAGCAGAGGCCACAGGATGTGGAAAATCAATCTACTTAGTACATTAGTTTGAAATGTTTATTAGGTTTTTTTGTGAAGTAAATGTTGTCTATCAAAATTAAGGCATTCAAATTGTATGATGTGAAGTAAGAGACAAGAATAAAAGGTTTCAAGCAGGTGAAGGAGAGGGAAAAAAACCCTTTAATTTGCTACTGCTTTATTCAATTGTATTTATTAAAAACTGTTTAAATTATAATTAATTATTGCTGTAATTAAATATCATACATACTTTCAGGGGATAAAAATCAGGTAGCAGAGGATGTTTCCTCAATTTGCATGACCATTTTTGGCAGTGTGTGCCAGAGGACTGTGTCTGTGTTAGGACCCCACTACTCCCCACTACATTTCCTTTCTGGGTAGTAATGCTACTTTGATTGGGCATTCAATTTTATTTATTATAAGGAACATAGGAAAGTATTTGAGAGCTCTTAAGAGTGGTCTCAGAAGTGGTTGCAAATGCTGTGTGAATGCTCACCTGCATAGTTCAAACCTCCCTGTGCGTATGAGGAGTAGGAATGCTCCCAGGCCTGCCCGTAACTCTTGTTCTGGTATGCCTGGTGGCATGTGATGACTTGTCCCCTCATCACATCTCTACGCTACCTGCATTCTCTGTACAAACAGCAAATCTGACCTGAAAGAGGGCATTCATTTGAGTGGAGCTTGGGTCAGATGCCTTCCAGAAGTCCCTCAAAGACCAAATTATATAAATCTATATAACTGATTATTGCTGGATTTCTTTTACCTTCCTCTGAAGCACCTTGGTGCAGTTTACTAAGGCAGAATATTGGACTAAATGGGTTTGAAATATCATCCATCCTGGCAAGTCTTCTATTACCATGTGCAAACAGGATTTATTAGAAACTCAATACATATCGAGTGTAGGTCTTCAGGGATCTCTTATTTACTTTGGGCAGGTAAATATTGAATTGTTGTGAATGGTATTTGACTCCATTTTGGAACATAAAGTAGAGGAGGTTAATAGAACAAAGCAAAGAAATCAACACCAGCAGTAAATGGTAACACACATTACTGTATAGCCCTTCTGACATTGAATGTTTTGCATAGCTGTACAGAGCAAACTTCATAGTATCACAAGCCTCAAAGAGGTAGCAGGATTAGGAGGGTGCTCTTGTAATCTTGTCAGACTTGTTTGTGAGTTCCTTTCCCTTGCCAGCTGTTTCAGCTATGTTTCTTGGTTTTTTTGGAAAAAGTCTGCTAGGTGACCTATATTCTTTTTTAATCAGTTACAGGCCAGATGAAATCCTGGTGGTTGCAACTTTTTATGGCAAATGTAAAATGTCACAGGGAAGCTGAGGCACTTTGCAGGGTTTCCCACATTCACTCCAACATAAGGAGCAGGGAGGAATGGGAATGTAAGGGGTGTTAAGGATTGCAGCTACTCCACACCATGGCTGGAGCCAGGGCATCCAAGGATTTATCCTGGTCCTGCAGTGAGTTGTCTTTTTCACCCACTGGGGATACATTAATGACATTCTAATGGGAGCATCAGGGACTCTGAGGGAACGGTTGGCTGAAGCCACATCCATAAGATAGCTGTTCTCAAAATGTTATGATTTCTTGATGATAGTTTTTCTTAAAATTTTATCCATGACTTTTGGGGATTTCTCAAAGGAAAAAAAAGGTTGAAGTTTCACTTCCCCTTGCACAAGTTTTAGTAAGTGTTCTAGTGTCCTATGTGATATAAATATCTTTTTGATATTGCCTATTATTGTTGGTAATATCAATAAAGGACTAAGATTCCTGCAAACACTTTTCAATTAATACTTCCATTTTATTTCTATATAATGCATGCTTCAGTTGCTGAAGATTTTAAGTTTTTGTTGCATCTAAAGTAAAGAAAATGGAAATATTTGGACACATGAGAAGTGTTCTTTCTACAAGTCTGTAAATCAGTAGAAATTGGTATAAGAAGAATTCCAGCTCACACTGTTCTTTCAGTGAAGTGAAAGAGATTTGCAAGCAAGTCCATACAATTATTACCATCCCATGCAATAAGTAAGATTATTTAAGACAGAAACTATTGCTGATGAGATAAATAATGCTCTAAATGAAACTGTATGTATCAGTTGACCTGAAGGTTTTTTTATCTAGCTCTTTTATTTATTTTTTTTTTTAGTGAACACTACTCATTTAAAAATGTCCACAGGAAAGAAATGTTTGTTTTTACTGATTAAAATGTGCAGGCTGTCTTTTTAGCCTCCCTGCCAGTGTCATTCTTTGCGCTCTCATCACAACACAAAGAGACTCTGTTATTTACCCTGGGAAACAGGTGACTGAACTTATAAAAATCACTACAGGACAAGATGTATTGAGGCCTGGCACAGAATGACAAATTCTGGCGGGGTTTGCCAAGAAGAGACATATTGATTTTTAAATGATTAATAAGGAGAATATAATTGTATTTCATTAAGATGGATGGGATTTCATTTAGTCTGTCTTCTCCTTTTCCACTTCAGATGCGAAAGGAAATCAAGTCATCATCAGTGGCACCTTGTGTTAGCCTGCCATGGAAACGAGGTCATTGATTGAGTAAAAGAAGTTTCTGAGAGGCTAGCCTGGTCTTTAATGGAGTTACTCGCATAGATAATGTGGCAAAGATAACAGGACTCCTTTTCTCTCATTATTTTGAGAACAACCAAGACTACGAAGACAATGATAACATCTCTGTTGTGGATTTTGAGGCTTTTCAAGTTGCATATCGTCTCAAGTAAATGGATTTGGATATACAAATACCCAGGATTTATCATTTTTTTCTTTTGAAGTTATTTGAAGCCATTCTAATGTCTAAGACTGTGAAATTTATAGGCTGAAAAAGGGAGGCAATCAAAATCCTATAATCTTTATGTCTTGTAATTGTTATCAAGACAATTCTGCTCTTAATCATAAGTATGCAATTAACTTTTCAGTGGATTTTAATGTATTTTAGGACTGTGGTAAAATAAAACTTTTTCTTTCACTGCCACCTGAAATTGAGGGGTTTGTAATATTTTTAAGTAATAGCTTAACAAATAGAAGGGAATTTTCTCTCCTGTTATCCTGCACATGTGCCCAGGATGTCATGTTACTTCTGACTGGCCGTTGGTTTTATTTTTCCAGAAGTTTTATTCTAGTTGTTAGGATTATCCAACTGCTCACATGGCAGTGGTTAAACTGCCTCTGAAGATGGGGTGTTAAGTAAAGCAGTTTTCATTGCATTGCCAGTTTCTGTGTCTGAGCATATCAGTAGTTTTGGGGTCATCAATTACATTGATTACATTGCAGTTTTCATCAGAAACTCCAGATAAAATAGCGGAAATAATTTAGTGATGGGTGAGACTGAATGAGAGGTATTAGGTATTAATTAATGAAAGACGAAAGAGTGTAGCAGTTAAGGAATTAATAGGGAATGGAAGGAAGAAACAGATAAAGGTGATAATCATGTTCATACAAAGAATGCCTGCTCTTTCCAAGTTGCAAATATATTACAGTGCAACACAAAAATTATATATTATTTTGGATGCAGTTGATGACATGAAAGACATCAGTCTATTTCTGCGTTTAGAGGAAGCTGAGTTTTCAGTTCAACAACATGAAAGTGGATGAAGATGGAGGGGTACAAACATGGATGATTAATTAAAAACTGATAAACCAAAAAAACCTAGTTTTGTATCGAACAGGTGGAGAACAGATTTTCAGGTATCATAGATTAATTAGTTATAATATAATAAAGTCAGAGTGACTACTCATGCATTCAGACACTGTAAACTGTAGTTTAAAACTACAGCTGACAATATACAGCATGTTATCAAGCCCATTTTCCAGGGAAGAATGCTGAGACAATGACGTGGAGTGGATTATATTCGGAGGCTGGTTATGAAGGATCCATGAGTTTGTTCCTTGAGCTAGATTATTCATTTACTGTAAGACTTTGAACATAATGCTTAGAAGTCATGCTAGGATGGAGATGTTGGTATTTAGTTACATGTTCCCTGTGAAAATTAAACAAGGTTTTCTGTGCATTTTTCCTGTAAGAGTCAGTTACTCCCTGCAATGTGGAGGAACAAAAATATGTTTATATACATAGCTGATAATGGAGCTGGAGGGGAGCTTCTTTTTTGCATAGGCTAGGATTCATCCTTCCATGGAGGATGGGGACACCAATTCACGGGATATGCAAATGAGGAGGAAAAATAGGAATCTGGGGTGTAAAAGGCAGACCACAAGTGTTTTCTGTGTCTATATTGGTACTGATTTTGAAACAAAGTGGGAAAACTGTTTTAATGAAGCTCTTTGCTACTGCTGGGAGAGATTCCATAGTCATCTTGTTTTCCCTCTTCAAATATTTACTGTCTGTGAAACCACGGTTTCAATGGTTGGCAAAATTACCTTATCTGTCTGAGCTTGTGTGGATTCCTCCAGATTGCTTGGTGGGGCTGTGCAGCCCAGACCTATGCAACAGAAAATGTCTTGGATATGTGCAGCTGTAAAATGGCTTCTATTGCATTTTGGAGCACAAACAGTTTCAGCCTCCCACCCCTGCACTGTTACCAATGTACCCAAGAGATCGCTTTGCTGATATACAATGCACTATGATTCCCTGATAGGAATTTGCTAACTGATGTCCTGCTGGATAAGAGGAGATACATATACATTTTTAGAGTAGTACAGAATATCCTAATTCTCTAAGGCATGACTTATCCTGACAGGTTTCTAATGAAACACCAAAAAAAGGAACAAATCATGGCAACTAGGAAAAGGAATGAGAATGTAGTTTTGATCCTGGAGTTGGACTGTGGTGACTACAGCAGAAATTTTCTAACAAGAATGTCTTCCAAAAGTAAAACGTGGGTTAAAAAAACCCTTAAATTTGGGGTTAGATTTGAAAGAGTCGCTTTCTAAGCAAAAATACTACTAACAAAGTGGTATATATGATGCATTGAGGTTTGTATCTGGTTACTGAATCAATCAGAAAAAGCCCTGAAATCTGTGACTTCTGTCTTTGGCTTTAATAGCTATGATGAGGCAGTGAAGGGAATTTCTCTTTTCTCATTGCATAAATTTTTCGTAGATTTGAAAAACTTTAAATTCAAAAAAAGGATGGAGTAATTTTGAAGATTCAAACCTTTCTGTGGTATGGGAAAAAAAAAACATGTAAGAACTGGCTTTGCTAATGACACATTCTCTGGTTTTGCCTCAGATTTTTGGGACATTCAGCATATCATCTTTGATGATATTAATATTTTCTAAGAAAGATCTTATACTGTTCTCCTATCTTAACTGTATAGATTCTATTTGTATAAAAATTGTTTGACTGTGTTTTGAATCCAGAGCAGTGTAAAAAGTAATCATCACTTAATCTCTTTTCTTTTTTTGTTAAATTATTTGTTCCAGATTTTCTTCCTTTTCCTTTCTTCCTACGAAGTCTATAAATATGCATCAGGTCTTCTGTGTTTTGTTTTGAGAGGCTTTGGCAATGTCTGAGATGATTTCTCATAGGCTCTAATATCAAAACCAAAGGGATGAAGAAATTAGATATTTAACAAAGTCTTCATTTGTTCTGTAAAGTTAATTAGTCACTCTTGACCGTCAGACCGTCAGATTAGATTAAAATTAAACATGGGTCAATTAACACTTGTTATTTTTGTTAGCTTTGTTTCTGACCAGTCATGCTGAAATTATCACTGAAAGACGCAAGTTTATTTAAGTGGAAATTAAGATGCAGGGTTAGCTTTCTCATTTTTATTAAAATGACTACCGTTTTTAGGGTTTTTTTTTGGTTTTTTTTTCCTTTTTTTTTTTTTTTTGTTTGTTTGTTTTTTGTTTGGTTTGTTTGGTTGGTTTTTTTTTCTTCAGAGCTTACATCTATTAATCTTTTTTATTTTGGTCCAGTGAGATGTTTAAATGAGGCAGAAATTTAGTGTCAAAGAACACACCTTTTTAATATGCATGAATAGGTTGTTTTCCAAGAACTTCTTAACTTTAATGGTTAATAAACTCCCCATACCAAACTTCACTGTTTACACGAATCACATACATTGCACTTAAGACTGTACTCCAACAATTTTCGAGTTTTGGAACTAAACCTTGCTCTTGGTCCTTTACCCTGAGTCAACTTGTGCTGCATCTTAACAGAAAAAGATTGTATCCTTGATTTTTGCTTATAACCAACAAGTTAGAGCCTTACCTTCTTTCTGGGTGTCCAGCAGATGCCTTGTATTTATCTTCTCACTTACTGTACAGTGCCTTTACACCAAGCAAACTTCTCAGGTCTGCAGTTTTCCTCCCTCATATTTCTGCCGTGCTAAAAGTCAGGGTAAGGTCTCATTTCATTTTATCAGGAAAAGAGTGTGCAAAATCAAACATTTGCCAATTTGATTACCACTTTCTCTGTTTTTACCTTCTGAGCTTGTGGGATTTTGCCATTATTGCCCTGGTTATCATGGATCCCCACTAATTAAAACATGCTTTCAACATGTTAATACAATTCAAAACCAAAAAAACTGAAGACAAACAAAAAAAACCCACTGTTTCAGGTTAGAAATTATTTTCAATGTTGGTATTACATTTTTTTCTTTGAATGTTGCTCTGCTTTCCCCACCATTTTTTCCATTCCTTCCTTTCAGTCCATAATTTATTTTTATTGGTTACAGTAAGACTGCAGGCTTTTCTACAGCTGAGCACAGCTGCTAATGTTTTGCTATTGATTCCACATGTTAGCTCAAAAGTGTATAATAATCTGTTTTAATCGTTGCCTTTGGCTTTTCCTCTTCCCACTCCGAGAAGTGCCCTCTGCCTCTGGCCTGGCATGGCCATAACCAGAAACTGATCCTAATTACATCAAACCACTCTCTGCCAAAATGCCCAAATATCCGTAACGTGTTTGAATAACAACTGTTGGGAGACATAACTCCATCCAGCTCCCTGGAAAATGCTTCAAATTATCAATTGTAGATGTGCTGACAGAAACAAAATCTTGTGGGCATGGTAGGAGGCTAAGCTACCTCTGGCCCGAAAGGGAATACCTCGGCAGTACAAATGTAATGCTATTTAAGTCCCCCCCTGCTTCAAATCCCTGCAGCTCTGAGGAAGCTCCAAATTATAACAGGGCTCCTAAGGGAATGGCACATAATCAGCCCTACTGAAAACATGTTGAATAGTGCTAAATAAATCCCAGGTCTAATTATGTTACTGAGGCTGCACGGGGAGCGCGCATCTGGAAGTGCCCCCACCAAGTCCTGCGGTAGTCGCACAGTGAAGCACAGCCAGCTCCTCCACAGTCCGTGCTAGCTCAGCAGCCATCTCCAGCAAGGAGCTGTGAGAGTCCCCTCACAGTGCAGGAGTAGCCCACATTAAATCACGGCTTATTTAACCTGTCAAACTCTTCTTCTTCAGTCTAGGGGGCATCTGCCAGCAGGGCTGGTGTGAGAAGCAGAGCTGTGGCGTTGGGTGGGAATGGCTCACCTGCCTTCAGCTCTTTGCTCCCCAAAACAAAGCCAGTCTTTCCCAAGCACTGGGTACACAGAAATGATAGAAGCAACTCGGGGTTTTGTCTCCAAATAAAGAAGGGGGTGTTTTGTTGGTGCAAACAAGAGCTTTGCAAGTGGTTTCTCTGGGGCTATGTTTCAACTTCATTGTCTCATGCACCAGCAAGCACTGGGAGAATTTGCTCAAAAGGCTCAGTACCTTGCACAATCTTTTTTGTAGGAAATGACTGGGGGTTTTTTAACCTCAGGAAGTGTGGTACCTTATCCTAATATGAGTGGCACCTTTCTGAGAAGCCCTTGCAGCTACTATCATGCTTTTAAGTTGCAAAGACGTACTACCTGGAGCAGACCTCACTATCGGTAGCTGACTCAAACTACAAGGCAGGTGTGAAAATAAAGCCTCTTGTTTAGGATGCTGAATTTTCTTATGCTACTCTGTTTCTCATCAGTAATTCTGAAGAAAAATATCAGTGTACATGTATCACCAAGAGGTAGACAAAGCTATTTACAACTATTTCCATTACTCTCTTTAAATTTTTTTTATGCTCTGCTTCTGTTATTTGATTAGTTGGCTGTCAGAAAAGAAGATGACATGCTAATTACTTTTGTAATTGTTATACCAGTATAGTGCTGGTAGTCAATATTACTGTGGTCTGCAGTCAGATTTCTGCATTGCTACATATTATTATGCATCAGTGATTCTTGATGATATATGAAGGGAATATTACTAGGCTTTCCAGCTTGCTAAAGAGGCCTGGAAGCACCCTGAGAATCTGAGTGCTAATTATAGAGGCCACAGAGACAAATTCTTTCCTCTTTGCTGCATTAGGGAACAGTAGAAACCAGGAAATTTTGGATGGCCAATAGTAGCTCTGTTTAGTGTTTAGAAGAACTTGCAGAGAATATTTTGTACTACTAAAATATATGGAAAAAATAAAGACATTTAAATTTCTCTGTTCTATGGGATACATACAAAGGAGCATTCTTTGATAAAATGCTCCTTTAATGTTGTGCATAAGAAATCAGGTCTTTCCTTTGAAGTCAGAAGGAAAAAGTAAGGAATTAAATTTCCTGTTCTCTGATTCCCCCAAATTTAGATAATTTATCTTAGAACTTTATTAAAAAGAGGATTATATTTTCTCAGGTTTTCTCTTTCCACGGGAATTTTTTTTTTTGTGGCTCATTGCATATAAATATATTTATCTTTCTTTTCTGCAATCTGCAATTCTACCCCCAGTATTAAGACTAATTTATTTTTTGTTTCAAAACATCAAACCTTAGCAAGACTTCATAGGTAAATTTCTATTAGAAAATAACTTGGATATCTTCCCTACTTCTCTTGAAGTGGCCACAGATAGAAAAAAGCTGCTAGATATTCATTCTGTACTCTAAAAAAAATGTTGCACTGCAGAAAATGCAGATTTTCTTTCATCTGTGGAGGGCTGGTACCACATCATGTCTTTCTCTCCTTGCAGCAGTTTTTGGGCACAAATGGAAAAATCAAGCTGGGCTTTTTGAGTCTCACTTCCTTGAACTTCACTCTAGTCCAGTGATACCTGCAGCACCTTTGCCACAAACATTTTCTGCAGTGCTGTTTGAACCATGTGCCTGACTAAACAAAAAAACTGCTGAGTCCCCAGAAATGAAATTTCCAAGTGGAAATCTCTGAAGCCTTTAAAATTTCTCCTGTGGCTGCTTTTACTGATGGAAGCCCTGGTGATGACTGTGGTACAGAAGCGTGCTGAGACCCCCAAGAAATTCAGAGTTGCTCTGGAACAGTCACTGCTTAAATACCAGTGGGAAGGAGAGTGGCTCAAGGAGGGGTAATGTCCAAATCTTTCATCAGGAAGAGTCACAGCACGAGCAGGTATTGCAATGCTCTTAAAGCTTTCAAACAAGGTGTGAGAAGTGTTTGGGGGCTGTAAGTGGTGGCCGGTCTTTCCTGCTCCTTGCTAATGCCCGGTGTCACAGCCAAACAGAACCAAGGGAAAAACCACAGAATTTCATTGGCAGGTTGGCTACTCAGCAGCCCTGACTGAAACACTGAAACTGTTCTCCTCCTTCAGCTCAGTGCTGCATGGGCTCTTTACCTCCCCAGGCTTCTACAGAGCTGCTGTGTTGGCATGATGTACATCTGTCCTGACATTTAAAAAGAGTAAGACGAGGGATGGAACCACTTCTGCCCAAGGAACCCTGAGGTAAGGCAAGGCACTTCAGCCCAGCATGGAGAGGGGAGAGATGTGGCTGAATACAGAGCTGCATAACTTGTGGAAGAGTCAGGAGGTATCAGATGAAGGCAGAGTAGAGGTTTCAGAAAAAAAAAATCAGTGTTCACAAAGGACACAGCAATGCACTGAAACTACTGCTACAGGGTGATCAGAATCAAATGTTAGCACAGGTTCAATAACTGGGTAACTTTATGGATAAAAAAGTATGGCGGTTATGGCAGACGCACTTGTTGAGTTAAACATCTCCCAGTTAAAAGCTGGGAAAGCATTTAGGAAAAGTACCTTTATATACAGCTTTTCCTGTTACCTGGTCCTTTCATCCCCTTTTGGCAGTGTCAGACACAGGACACTGGGCTAAACAGACCCACGGCCTGATCCAGTCTGGCTGCTCTTTGGCTCCTGTGTTGCTGTGCTTTCCTACAAATGTGTCACATCACAGAGGGTCCACAGGGTATCTGTGGAGTTGCTTAGAGGAGAAACCAACATTGTTTCTTTTCAAAACTGATCTCCTCACGGTGTGGCTTGTGCCATAAAGTAGTCGCTTTTCCAGGCTAACAACTTCTTATCATTTGCAATGCTCTTGCCAGGGCCTAGGCTTTCAGGAAGGGCCTCACGCTGCTATCCACTTTGTTAAACAGAAGTTGATTTTATATTTAGTGGTGCATGGAGTGTACAGATGAAACAAATCGCTCCTATAGACTCAGCAAGATGGATAGGTCCTGTTGAAAACTAGCAAGGAAGGCTGAATGCAAGATTAATATGTAGTCTCAAGTTATGCTTCCCACAATTTTTATTGATTATTTGGTAAGTAAAAACCCACACAATTCCTTATATAATTCAGACTAAAATTCTTCTGCAATCATTCTTAGAAGAAAATAATTTGTCTGTGAGGAGAGCTTTTTTGACTGGTTACTCTTTCAGGGGTAAGAGGTTTAAAAGCATCCTGTCATCATTTTAGTGTTGTTTGTCAACAAGTTCTCAAAATAAGCATAGAATTCCCAAATAGAAGAATTGTGCTGCCTAGAGGCTTCTCAGTGCTGGAAGGTTATCCTGGGCAATAGGAAAGGGCCTGTGATCTATTGCTTTGTCCCACTTCTAACTTAGATTTGTAACTATGAACTGGTGACCCTTACTGTGAGAGAGTAAACATCTCTGCTCTGAGAATGTGATGGAGAGCTGGCATCAAGAAGTGTTTCAAAGTTCAGGAACTGGATGAGGTATAGACTGCAAACATGTTGTGTGTTGTGTGAAGGTTTGATGTTTGAATGGTGTCCTGTGTTGTTTCCTCAGCTGCTTTGTAAATGATCTTGTTGAAGAGATGTACTTTCTGGGTTAGGGAAGCTTCTTTCTGTTAAAAATCTTGTGTGTGAATTGTCAAATTTACATAGAACAGAGAATTGCAATGTCTTCTCTTCTTTCCCAGTCAATAAGTAGTGTCATTATCATCCATTTGCTCTCTTAATTATGTTTTTTAAAATAAATATGGGTACTTTCAAAATCATCAATGCCTGCCTGCAGAAGGGAAATTCTGACCAAAATATGAATCTATAGCATGTCATCTAGAGGATGTGAAAAATTATATCCTGTAAGGTCCAATGCTTTTTATTGATCTTACAGAAGAGACAAATCTCATGGGTCAAAGTTGAAGTGATATGGACAAGAAAAATCAATAATCATTTTAAAAATAGACATTTTTTTCCTTTTCTTTTACTAATTCATGAAAAAAAAAAGAGCACCATAAGACTTGCACATTATTGACGTTTTACAGATTACTACTGTTTTTTTAAAATTAATTATGTTTTGGAAAATATTTTGTGCCATCATCCTGTTGGCAAAAATATATTTTCAAAGCTGAAATCAAGCATTCCTATTCCAATAGAACTGGCACGGCTAGTACAAGGGTTTTGGTACCTTGAACACATAAAAAATTACAGCTTTCCTTCTTTCTTCAGTAACAGTCAGAATTGACTGTGACAGGATAAAAGGACCTCTGACATTCTGTGATGAATTTCACTGACTGGTTTCTGACACTGCTATTCTTGTCTCCCCAGGCCTTTTCCGTTGTCCTCTGGAGGCAAAATCAGGAGGTAACAGGTACCTGTGCTCCAGCTGACTCATTTTCAGTTTGGTGTAATAATGCAGTCCCATCTGCACTACCACGGTAAGTACAATTAGCTGAACAAGCTGCAAATATTTTCTTTTCTGCTGCTGCTCCTGAGACCATAAGCACTAGTGGGCCAGGTAGGCTTTTGGAGATTCTAGTCCTTTAAGCAGCAGCCTCCAGAACTCTGAAATTGTGTCTGTGCAAAATAATTTTTGGTACCACAGACCTCTCTATATTTTCTGACTGCTTGTGCTAACTCATATTTAACAAATTTTAGTCTTTTTAGATGCAGAAAGATCTAGATTTTTCTTTGTTTTGTGCAAATAAAAGCAGACCCTCTGGGCTGGAATTTTTTGAAAGCTTTCTGTCACTGAACCAATGGTAGCAGATTTAGAGTAAAGCTGATTTCTTGTGAAACCTTGCAGTCAATGAGGTCCTTGATCAGGGGTCTGGCCACAGGGGATGGGAGAGGAGGCGTACTGTCCTATCTGCCCTTAAACAGAGTCAAAATCTAGGAGAATTTCCTTGGTTGAAAGTATTCCAGAGCTTCACTGACTCCTGGAGGCTGGTTTGGATTTGATCTAGCATTATTTCAGATTTCAACAGGAAAATTTCATGCAGCTTTACCCTCTTACCCACTCTTTGCCAGCACACAGAAATTTAGCCGAGAACTGCTTAGCTTTTTTCTTTCTCTCAGGAAAATCGAACTATTGTGGAGTTTTGTCATGTACAAATACTCCACCTCTACCAATAAAAAGGTCCCTCTGTAGTGTTTTCTGTGACACCCACTCATCAGTATCCACCTTCTTGAATGTCTGTGTGCTGGCATGATCACATCAGTGTTTTTTGTTGATGCCTAAAATGGAGGCTGGTGTTCTGCAACATATGCCAGAAATAAATTTCTCTTGGCAGGCACCCTGGTGACAGCTTATCCACTTAAAAAAAAATAAAATAAAGTTAGAATTATTTTGTTCGAGGGTTCAGGAAAATGCTTCATATCCATGTTCCTTCTTTCAGTAAATACTGCCAGTATTTTGCTGCTTCCTATGTCTTTGTGTTGTGGCCTCTTCGTTGAAGAGAATGAGAATCGACATTAAATAATAACAACATTTAACAGCAGTTTAGTTTAAATCCTCAAAATACTGTGCTGAATAGACCACTGTGGAAGGTGTCAACCACCAGGAGTGGTTTTGGCTCCTCCAAAGATCCTATTTTAAAAAGTGTGCCTTGTACCTTTGCGCAGGAAAACTCGCCAACTGGAGACTATGTACGTGGGGGGCTGGGAACAAGCCAGGAGAAACCCACACACCTAATTATAGTTTTTAATATTGCACAATGCTTATCAACCATTAAAAAACCAATTGTTTAATATCTAAACTCTTCTAATTGAACATTAGTCACATATTCTCCCTTGCCCTCAACTTGCTGTGCTAAAAATCATGACCAACAAAGTGCTTATTTGAATGATTCCATAATTAAGGAGACAGTCCAGGAATGCCCTTTCTCAGAGACAGCAGACATCCCTTTGGGTGAAGGGTTACACCAGTGTAGCCAGTGGCAGAATCCAGCTAAGAGTATATAGAATCACAGAATCCTTCAGTCTGGAAAAGATATTTGAGTCCAACCAATAGCCCAGTACTACCAAGTCCACCACTAGACTATGTTCCTGCGTGTCACAGCTAATAATTTTTTTAACACTTTCAGGAATGGTAATTACACCACTTCCCTGAGAAGCCTGTTCCAATATCTAACAACCCTTCCAGTGAAGAAATTTTTCCTAAAAGCCAATCTAAATCCCACCTCCCTCTCCACCCACAGTTCAACTTGAGGCCATTTCCTCTTGTTCTGTCACTTGTATCTTGGGAGAAGAGACCAACCTGGCAACACCCTCCTTTCTGGCAATTTTAGAGAATAATAAGGTCCCTCTTGAGCATCCTTTTCTCCAGGCTAAACATCCCCAGCTCCCTCCCTGCTCTTCACAGGACTTGTGCTCCAGAGCCTTCACCAGCTTTGTCCTTCTCTGGACGTGCTCCAGCACCTCAATGCACCTCTTGCTGAGAGTGACCCAGAACTGAACAGAGGATTCCAAGTGTGACCTCACCAGTGCCAAGTACAGGGGCAAAATCACTGACCTGGTCCTGCTGGCCACACTGCTGCTGATAAAGACCAGGATGCCGCTGGCCATTGACCTTGGCACAGGCTGGCTCATGTCCACCCATTGTCAAACTGCACCACCAGGTCTTTTTCTGCTTGGCATTTACCACCTGCTCTTCTCCAGGCCTGTAGCATTTAAAAAGTGCAGTGGGAAGTGGATGGAAAGAGTGTAACGGAGCAGATTGAAATAGAGAAAGAAAAACAATAGGTACAAATATCTACCAGTTTCCTCAGGCATCCATAGCAGCTGCTTAATGATACATGTATCATTATATCTTGGAGTAGTTGGAGGGCAGAAGCAGACTTGATTACAGTACAGACAATTGTTTCACAATAATTCTGGACCATTTTTCATTAGCTGTCTCCCCTCACAGCAAAACAAGGGATAATTTTTTTCCTAAAAAATCTTATACCACTAGAAGGTTGTCCAACAGTTAAAGATTTTTAATAATTTATCATGCGAAACATCTTGAACTAAATACTAAATTTCCCAGCAATAACGACAAAAGATGAATGAAAGGAGCTGAGGTTAACTTGCTCTGATAGAAACAAAAGGGTAAATAAAAAGAATGATGCTATCACTTTTCCATGATTTATCAGTACATTTTTATTACTGAGTGACAAGTTTTGTCACTCAGTCTGTTGAGCCAAACCAGTTCATTCCAAGGAAGCTGATTAAGTAACTGATTAAAACAAAGAAGCAGATTTGTCTGCCTATAATCATTTACCATGACACAAGCATTAGGTGGCAGCTCATATTGGTGAGTGCAGCTGCTGACCTTACCTTTCACAAAAGATAAGGACTTTTGGTTTTGATCACCTGTCCTAGATCAGCAGGCCCCAAGGTGATACAACTATAGTGATGTGAGCAGCAACTTTAATGGCAATTATTTTGTTTTCTTCCTTTTGAACCACCTTTAAAAAGAGCTGTCTCATTCATAGTCTCATTCATAGTAGTTTATGTGTGGTACTCCTGACTTCATTAGATGGACTGAATATACCAGCTAGGAGCAATTTGTAGGAAGAAAAGCCTTGATAATTCTTTTAGGTCTGCTTCCCAAGACACACATTCTGATTGCTCCACCTTGGCTTTCCAGCATGGGTAAAGCAGGTGATGGTGGCAGTCTGCATAATTTTCCATTTGCTTCCAAAACTTATTTTGCTAGCCTGAGGATGCAGCTGAATCCATAGGATTTACCAAAGCATATTGAAGAAGTGAAATGAAAGGAACTGAGAGACTCAAACCAACATCTGTGGTTTTCAGTATGAGAGAAGGGGTCTGTCTGGCTGTCTAGCTACCTGCCATGGAGTGTGATTAGCCACCACAGGCTCTTCCTGTGAGATGTTTTGAGTATGGCTGTGATTGGTTCAGTACTAGCTGCCTGCCTTTTTAAAACGTCTAGACTCTGGAAGTCAAAGCAAGAGGCCATTGCTGTTCAGGATCTCAGTGTCAGACATCCTCACAACCAGTGTGTCCAGGAATTCTGTTTCCAAAATCTGGTCTTGTGGGCAAAATGATGTGAAGCAGCTACTGCAAATGCAAAAAAATGATAAATTTTGATTCTTTGTCTGCAAGAAGAATAGACATTTTTCCTTCCTCAAAGGACCACAAATTTTCAAATTACAGGAAAAAATTGTCTAGTCTTTAGATACTGAGTCCTTAAAATACTGAAATGAGACTATATGTACAAAATGCATTCACATTCCTTACTTCATCTTGGTAACCAACAAAATGAAAACTACTTCTGAATATAAAGCCCAGTGGAATTTGGATGTGCTTCTCAATACTGTTGGTTTAGCAACTGATTTTGAGATCAAATGTGTTCTTAAATGGTGGGTCCTGCACTGGTCACTGCATTGCAACCCAGACACTTCCCTAATCTTACTCAGTTCATCATTGCCTTGTTTGAAGATTCAAATTTTGGTAGGTTTTCAGAGGAAAAGAAGATAGCAGCTAACTACAGAATACAGCAAACTGTAAAACATCCTGCTGTGTTCGCTTTTACATTGCCCTAGCAATTTATGCTGTTTCTTCTCTTGCCCTGTGAGTTACAGCTTTAGTAAAGCATTGCCAGATTCAAGTCAGGAGGCCTCTGCTGGCTCTGCAGAATGACAATTCTTATCTGTTTTCTATAGCCTGACATTTTCAGTAAGGCCTGGAAGGTTTGGTTAATAGGGTTTGTCAAAAGGGAGCTACAATATAAAATGGTGAAATATGGAAGGAGAGCACAGCAGAGAACCCGTGTCACGTTAAATGTTACCAAAGCAATTTTTAGGAGACTAATTATTCACAATAGGTAACTAAACTGTAAATCTCCATTACAAGGGGGGCATTGAATGTGAGTTTCCTTGGAAAGCAGTTCTGAAGTCTGCTCCTTTAATAGCTAATGCATAGGAAAAGAGTAGATGTGCCAGAGGCTCTGGAAGATGAGAGGTCAAAGGATGAATGGACAATAACTCCTGGATTCATTCCCTCTGCAAGTCTTAAAAAGACATATTTGCAGTATAAAATGCCTGATAGACTTTTTTAAATAGTCTGATATTGAAAGAATTCTGATGTAATAATTCTTTATGACTATTGATAACTAGAAAAAGAATGAAGGGACAGACATCTAAAGAGGAGCTTCTATATATGCTTAGGCATTGCTAAGCTGTATTTTCAAAGAACAGTGATAATCAGGTACTTCCTAAAATTTCATGTTCTGCCTTTTGGGTGCAAAGTCCCTTCTGGGATGGCAATTGCACTTGCTAATGCCCCTGTGAAATGCTGTGCCTTATTACCTGAAATAGCACATAGTGGGTAATCTGTGTCCTGAGGCAGTATTTGTTCTTGTCCTTTCTGTTATGAGGCATTTTGTGAGAGGCGTGGAAAGGTAGTGGACAATGCCTGTGACAAGAGGCTTTCTGACATATTCTTCTGTGGTGGTTCATACAACATTTCTGGTTTCTGTTCTCTAGATGCTACTCAGCCTTATGGATCCCTTTGGATGTTCTTATTTATTGCTAAGTAGTTTTTAATAAGTAGACAGTGCATTGTGGCAGAAACTGTAGGTCTAACTATACTTGCCTGTATTACCTCTGCTCTGCCTCTTTATTATTGCTTCAACAATAAATTACATTTGCTCTGTAGATATATGGAGACTTGCCAACACAAGACAACTGCTGTGCAACTGAAAGTGTGATCTTAAGTAACAGGGATGTAACTATGCTACAGGCGGTGTGAACTCAACTTTCTGATGTGAAGTGTGTCATCTAGCTCATTAATAAAGCATACTTAAAGAAACTCTTGGTTTTTTATGGAAGAGTTAAAAGGCAGAACTTTTCAGGAAGGTGATTTCCTTCTTGGTGTCTATCTGCAGCTGTAACAGTTAAAAAATGCAGTAAGGTTGTCTCTGGCAAAGCGTATGCTCATAAATGGGGCTCCAGATCTTGGACTTGTTGGGTAGTAATGAAGAATGTTGATGTGCCAAGTAATTGCATTAGACACGATTTAAATGTAGACAGGATGAAGGAGAGATGGATTTTTTTTCTTCTGCTTACAAACAAATTTGTAATTTTTTTTAAGATCTTACCATATTGCAGAAAGTTTGCAAATTGCATTATTCCTTGCCATTAATATCAAAATGTTCTTTTTGCTTTTTTCTATTAATAGCCAGCAGTGATCTGTATGACTGGAAAAAAACAAACCCAGCACTTTTGACTAGGCAGTGACCATGGTGACACTCTGTGTTATGATGGTGGAAGGTCCTGCTACCTAAAAATGCATTTGTCTAGTTGGTGAATTCTATGGACTTCAAGACCACCAATTCCTGTTGTCTGGTCCTGGGATTAATCTGTGCCTCAGGACTTCATAGGTTTGGAGTATTTTCAAGTACTCTGCTCTTACAGGCAGGATGATTCTCTCTGTGCTACTGCTGAGTATTTTGGACATAACTGCAGCAGGCTGGTTATTGTTAATGTGCAGTAACTCTGTGCAGAGCAGTCTTTTTCCCTGTCTTAGAAAGCACAGAGTGATGAACTGCATGCATCAGACAGTCACTGCACTGCACTCCACAACAAAGTGGATATTTCTGGAGCTGGCGTGTTTATTATGCACCTCTCGTTATGACTGGTGAATCCTAATATATCAAATTTATTTGCTTCACTGTGCATCTAAACTAGGACTATTCATGTCCACAGAGTCATGAACAGAAATACAATAACTCTTGTCCAGGGAGTCTGTCTTGTATCTGTATTTAGAGAGCAGCAAGTGGATTGTTACATCAAGAACTGAACTATCCAGGAACTTCAGAGAAGAAATGCGGAGTGTTTTACTAGTGAAGTAACTCTGTACACAGAAATGCTTCTAATTATTAAGCTGTTTGCACTCTCATACTGTAGATGATTGTCAGGTTTATTCTAGGAAATCTCTGATCTGGTGAGCCTTTAAATCAGCCTCATAATTTTAATATCTTTTTTTAGTACGGTTGCTTAGTCTGTATCTGTAGCAAAACTACTATTGATGTCTGTCATATATGAACAGTAATTATGCATAAGCGTGTGTTTAATTCTTTCTGTGCGCTTAATTTTCATTTATTAGAGTGGCATAATTTTCTGTGTATTAATTTTAATTTCACTGTACCAGTGAAATGGTACAGGACAGTATAGCAATAAGGAGTACAGCAAAATAAGTACAAAAGCAGAAACAAAATTTCTTGAGTTTGAGTAAGACACGATTTGCTATGCAATGGAACAGTTCCATCAGAGTTGCAGGACAAGGAAGTGTTTCATAGTCTACAATAGGTGGTTGCTACAGCAATAAAATATGAAGAGAGGCATGTAATAGAAAAAAGATAAGCCTAGAGTTTGACAAATGGAGAGTGAAACAGGCGATTAAAGGTCTGACATTCTCATGATAGTCTCCAGTGTTTTTGTCTGAGTAAAGTGTAGAGATTCTCCTCCATCCTGGTATGGCTGGGGTCTCTGAAATTTCCAGATGTACTGGGGCTTCACAGAATCACAGAATATGTGGAGTTGGAAGGGACCCACAAGGATCATCGCGTCCAACTCCCAGCCCTGCACAGAATACCCCAAGAGTCACACCATGTCTCATAGAGAGCTGTCTGTAGACTTCCTGAACTCTGCCAGGCTTGGTGCTGTGACCACTTCCCTTGGGGAGCCTGTTCCAGTGCCCAACCACTCTCTGGGTGAAGAACCTTTTCCTGATACCCAGCCTAAACCCTCCGTGACAACTTCAGGCTATTCCCTAGGGTCCTGTCACTGGGCACCACAGAGAAGAGATCAGTGCCTGCCCCTCTGCTTCCCCACTTCTGTCAGGGCAGAGGCCAGAGGCACAACAGGGCATATTTACAGAGCTTTCAGTTGTAAAAAATCTCTTTCCAGTAGAGGACACAGAGAAGAGGTGAGGATCTCATGGCTGAGCGCTTGGGAAATCTGGCTGATGTTCTCACGCAGCTGGCCATTGATACCTTGATCTGTGTTCTCAGGTCTGTGTTGCTCCATTTGGGAGTCAAATTCAATTTCACTACTGAAAAATTCATACATATTATTCTACAGCGAGGAGCTGGTACTTGATGGTGAGGATGAAAATGGGGATTCTTAGCTAATCCTTTTTCTAATATTTTAAGGCTGTTGAGGCCAGACAAAAGGGGTGTTTTGACTGACCTAATATACACTGGATTTTAGCCTATAAAGGTGAATGCAGTAAGCATTCTAGACACACTCAGGGCTATGTTATCTGGAAAATAATTTAAAAATAAATTGTAAATATGAAAATTTCCAGGAATATATGGATGTAAAGGCTATTTCTTTTGCTTTAGTTTTTTTAGATCTTTGAATTTATAAATGATTTTAAGCAGCTCTCTTGCACAGGTGATTTTCAAGTGAAAACTATTTTGTTTAATAGCTTTGGAACAGCTCAATTCTTGAATGTTAATATAAAATTGGTTCCTTTTTACTCACTTGACTTGATTCTATAAGAACTGCTGCAGTTTGGTTATCATGAAACTCTTATTAAGTGTTCAAGGAGCTACTGCATCTTCTTTTTAAGAAAGTGTATTTTATGGAAGATTTTTCAAAAGCAAAGGTGCCTGGTGGTACCACATTTTTTTTTATTATTTGTTTGTTTCATTTGTGGCAATTTTTGCATTGACTAATGCTTGCATAAACTCCATCTGTACTATCTTTTTTTTTTTTTTTTTTTTTTTTTTTTTTTTTTTTTTTTTGTTGAGGAGCCCTCAGTCAAGCACCAGTTTCCAACAGTGATAAGGTGTTAAATAGGCTATGGATGAAAAAAAAACCAAAATGTTTCCAGTGATTTTCCTGGCTTTCATTCTAGACACTTATTCAAGATCCTGTTAGTAATTTGCTCAGCAGTCTACATGTATGCAAGGATAGGAAAATGAAATTTTCTCAGAGCTCTTTCCATTAAAAGTGACTTCCTTCCCTGTAAAAAAATGTCACAGAACAGTGAAATAAAATTTCTGAGAAAGTTGTCTCTAGTCATAGAGTTGCGGTGGAGTCAACTAACTCCAGAAATGTCACAGAACTTGCACAAGGGAGGTGGAACCACTAGGGTACTGCTGAATTCCTTCAGGTATAAAGTACCAACATTAATATGAGATTACCCGAAACAGGTGCTTCCCCTTCTTCCTCCAGAAGAGGCTGTAAACCACACTGTTGTCTTTTGAGACCAGCACCTACTAACACGTTTTGGATATGTCCTTTTATTATAGGGAGTTACTAAAATGTAGGATTATAAATTGTTCTGCTAGACCATATTATCCATATTAAATAATTTCTTTATACTTCAGAAAATAAAACTAATGCACACTTGCCACTGCTATCTCTTGTGCAAAACCTCAGCTACAACAACTAACTGTTTTACTACAGAATTATGTATTTCAGTGGATGATTAAAGTTCATTCATCATAACATACTTATGATATAAACATACAGAACAACTGAAATGGAGGGAAGAGTATTCTGGGTTGCATGGGTTCTTTTTCTTTATTTATGCTCACACTATATTTTTTAGTATATTTAGTTGCAGAAACAGTAACCTAGGTATTAAAATAAACTTTGCCTGGCACTAGGAGCAAAGGGCAGAAGATTTTGAAAAGGCTTTTTTTTTTTTTTCCGAAAAATTACTCAGTAGTTTGCATCCGCTAGGAAGAAATTGGTTTTTTTCCCTAAATAAGCCATCACATCCAAAGTTGATTTGTTCCAAGAAAAGGAGCTGAAATTAGTTACTGACATGCAATAACTCATTTCTTATTTTACCAACAGTAATTAAATTGCCTGGAACTGTTGTCATTTAACAGCTTATTAATTGACTAATGTGCATTACTTGCACGCAGGCTATAGGTGAAATCCAAGGATTAGGAAAGGAAGAAAGAAGGAGAAAAAAAACCTCATTGCTTTTTGTGACCATCATAGATGAATGATTAATTTATTTCTTAACAGAGTGTCATTTTTGCAAACACTAATAGGTTAGATTTTAAAGATGCAATTTCATCAGCAATAGTCCTAAAGAAGGAAATGATAGTCAACTAGTAATTCTTTGGAGAGGAGAAAAATGAATAATTGGCTCTACTTTCTTTTAACCATATGAAGGTTGCACAGCTCTTTCTTTCTTAAAAATCAATTATTTTTGCTTGGATCAGTATTTACATTATAAAATTCCTTCCTCTAATCCTATGATTGGCTGAATATTCTGAAATTTTCCTCCTTTTGTTCCATCAACATGCAAAGAAACTTTGTCACATGCATCAGGGAGTCTCAGCCTAATAGAACTACACACAAAAGTGGTTTTAGGCAAGTTCAGCAGCTTTGATTGTGTCCAGTCAAATATGATACATTCCAGTGCTGCATTAGTGGCCTATGTGGGGGAAAAAATCAATGAGGTCAATGTTTAGGTCCCAGCTGAGAATAATCCATTTCATAAAAATAAACTGAAAAGTTCTCAGTCATCCCAGTAAACTCTAATTTATAGTGTTGGAGGCTCCTAACAGCGTATATGACTGTGTGAATAGACAGGGAAACCGGTTAAGTTTTTTAAAGGGTGAAATGTGAGGTGGGCTTTTCTGAATTACCTAACCATCAAGAGACTTATAACAATAGTGTCCTTCTAGGAAACTGGAAATCATCAATTAGAAGAGGTGGGGAGGGAAATGAACTACTTATGTGAGCTGCCTATATGAGAGAGCAGCATGGAAATTCAGTCCAATGAACTAGCAGTTAAGACACTGATGAAAAAAGCCCAAAAATACAGAAGTCATTGTATAGGGCTGCTCAGAGGATGAATGGGAGTGGACTAGCTTGAGGACACAAGGCTGAAAAGACCATCCATATTATTTATACACCATGGCTGGGATTGTTTGTCCAAATGAAGGAATCAAGAGTGCCCATATCTCCCTCTGCTTGGCTTTGCAGGTCTGTGATAAAAATCTGATTCTTTGGATTGTTTTTCCTCTTTGAAGGCACAGCAGGTGTATTGTAAGCACTCTGCAAGTGCTTACTTTTCTGCATTGAGTAGAAAGCCAGTCTGCACCAACAGATAGGATGTAGGGACTTCCACTGTGGATCTGTGAAGTGGGAGAAGATTAATCCCATGTGGAAGTACTTGCCTGTCATATCTGGGGACTTGGCCATGTGCTTGGTTCTTAATTGTCACTGAACCTGCACCAGACCCAAAATATGGTGGTGGTTTTGGGGTCACCATCATTCCTGCTGTTCAAAAGCAGGCCGCAGGTAAAGGGAAAACTTTGTATTTCTGTGATCATGGTGCAGAGAGAAGGAAAAAACACTGAGTGTGCAGTCAGACTCCCTGGAATTCGTTAGGCTGTCTTTCAATGTGCAACTGCATGTAAGTCCATACCATTCTTGTTTTTATTTCAATAAAACAGTAATTTTGACAATAACTAAGTATGTCTGGCAGAATAGATGGGAAGGCTATGAAACTATTAATAACATTTGGACACCTCCTGCACTGTTTTAATGCATCACAAGTTAGCACAGTATTGATTCAGTATCAAAGTTCTGAGAAACAAGGCTCTTACCAATATCTAGGATCCGATGTTGTAATTGAACTAGAAAATGTTAGATTTCCAGCATTACTGCTGAGAATTCTTCCCAATAAATGTGTGTTTTCCACTGGGGCTGAAATCACTGCAAGTGTTAGTTTTAATTTTTTTCCTTTTTATATTTTTTCTCATCATACAGGTTCCCTTTCTCCCTCCTGTGTGTAAAATAAACATAATGGGGCCAACTCTTGCATTTTACTGCCTTGAATTGTGGGAACATCCTTTCACATACTTGGGCTAGGTAATTAAATCTTTAGTGGCAGGATTAAACTTTGTAGAAAGGAAAATGGGTGGAATTAGAAAATACTCTGTAGGGAAATAAACCCAGTAGGAATCATGGGCAGAAGAAACATTTGTCAGTGTGTGAAGAAAAAGGAGAAAGATCAGAAAGAAAAGGAGAGCCATTGTTATGAAGCACAAGGAAGAATTAAGACTTATTACTTAAAGGAGAAATGAAATAGTGTGAAGGAAGGAAGAGAGAAGAATGGCTGTGTATGCAATGGCTGTAATGAGAATGGCTGTTATCAGTGGGTGCTGGTATATCAAAAATGGATGGTACACCAGTTTCCATTATATGTGCCTCCTTATTTCAAGATGTCCCTCAGATCTGCATATTGCTTTTATCCAGCATCTTACACCTACAGCTATTAACCTCCAGAGTTTGTCAGTAAAACTGAGGAAATGCAGAATATACCTTTTTTCTTTCCAAAGCTCATTTTGATTTTTCTTCTTAGGTCTAGGATCACATTGATCTAGTTCCTTTCAGGATCATAGAAGTAAGACAAAATGTTGATTTTTTTGTTTAGTATCCTTGTCTTTGTTAGATGGCAGTGGTTGTTAATTTATGTAGTGCACCTGCACCTACAGAATAGTGTCATTCTTTCTTTCCTGGTAAGAGGCCTCAAGTATAACATCCTGCAAGATAAAAAACCTCCTTTTGTTAGACAGCACAAGATACAGCTATATAGCAGGGGTAAGAGGAAGGAAATAGAGAGTTAGGAATGTCACTGCCACTGCAGTAACACCTCTTGTCAAGTTACATCAGTTAATTTATCCAAAGGATCTCAAAACTGCATTTTTTCTTCTCGTCTGTGAACTACCAATACTGGGCATTTGCCTCCCTGGTGGCTTTTCAAAGTGCCTGGATTTTCCTTATCAGAAGCTATGCTGCTTTTGCTGAGAGTATGTTCTGTGTAAGAAGATATGTGGAGTGCAGAAAATCTTATTTCTGGTAGGAAGCCAACAGTCCTTATCCCTATGTGGTTCATAGTTAATGCCAAGTGGCTGAAAAGCCACAGCTATAAATAACTTGCTGGTTACATGTATTTTGTTCTTCGATCATTTTTCCATAGCTAATTATGTATAACAAAAATAACATGTCAAGTGTGGATAGCCTAGAAGTTATTTATCCTTTTTCTTATTCATCCTCGATGGCTTCTAACCAAGGATAAAGTATACCAGCAAACCACAAGTGGCAAAATCTGAACCTGTAAGTACCTGTGATCTACTTTAGAATGCATGTATAGCATTTAAAATGGAAGTGACACTGGCTTCACATCACTGCATACATTGAAATTTCAAAATCTGAAGAACTTTTGAACCTCCTATGATTTCTAAACAAGTACAGTCTAAGAAACATTTAATCTTTCTGACTGATAGAGCTGTAAAAGAAAAAAGGAATTTCAGTGGTGAAGAAAAAGTCTGGTAACATTTTATTCTGGACCAAATGTATCAAAAAGATACAGAAATTATGAATTGTCTGGATCAAAAGTAGTTCCCAAAGCCATCTGGCATGTCATCAGGCTCTGTGGTTCTCCATAATGCTGTAGAGTTAATCTACTCTCTCATTAGAGTAGCTGACAAATCTCATTGAAAAGTACTGCAAATCTGTATATCTCTCAGCTGTGGGAGCACGAGGGCAAATACAGACAAATCTTTCAAGAAGATACCTTAGAAAGGATGCCAACCTCCTGACAAAAACATTAAGATAAGATTTATGTTTTGGTGGTTATGGTTAATGTCACAGAAATTTATGCTAAAACTAACTTCTCATACTGGTGTATGCACTTTTGCACTATCACACCAATTGGCTTGAGTGTCTGTGCATTCCCATTCCAGATTGAAACAGGTTTTAGATAAATGGAGAAACATAACCTGAAATTTCTAGTCGCAGATCTGAATGTCTTACTCTTTCAACTGCAGAAAAGCTATTCTAAAATACTTTTGGAATTTTACATTAAATTTGGAATTTGGCCAAATAGCCGTAATTACTTGACTCCATCTTCTCATTTCTCATCTATTTATGAGACATAATGCCAGTCCAGTTGCAGTGCCCTGGCAGAAGTACCTGTGCATGAGAATTTATACTTGTAGCTGTTGTTCCTGTGGTAACATAGTTCTACGTGTCCATAACATTATTATCCCAGACAATGCCAGACATTAGTTTGCATGTGCCATTGTCGCTGGGACAGGGCTCCTGTTATTTCAGGAATGGTCTGATGTGTTGTTTTTCCAATTCAAAATGAGGAGCTGTATGTTATTTGGTGCACAAGTTTTAGTTGTCAGTGCGTGAAACTCACATGTTCACAAACCAACAAAGGTAAGAAAAGAGAGCACATAACATGGGATTCAGAAATAATTCATGATGATTCAGTTTAATTTGAGTTACTATAACCCTAAAGCTCCATTAAAACCTAAAATGAATACTATTTCCTCCAGAGAGCAGAGAACAATCTGCTAACTTTTGCCAAGATGAGAGCTATTATGGTGTACAACATGAATGCATATAAATTCCAAGGTTTATATTTGCTGGTTTTCCTAATGTTAACTTTGACTGGCATGTCAAATTAAAAGCAAGAGGGAAAGAAAACGAAAAACCTGCATCAGATTAAGAAATGTGTAAAGAAGTGTAATTTCTAACTACAAAACACAAGACCTTCACAGTTCAAACAATCCAAACAGGTTTTCTTTTAATGATTAGGTTTCACTATTTTCCCCTTTTTACTAAGGACACATAGAGAGCTACAGTAGTATTTGGAAATAATTCAGTAAGCCAGGTATCTCTTTTTTTCACAACTCTAGTAACACTGGGGATGTTTCAGGTTTCCTACTGTTACTGTTTGGTGCAAGGAATACAGGGAAATTAAAGTAGCTTGAAAATTCCTGATTGAAACCAATGTAAAACAACAAAGAAAATTTTATATCTCAGGACCTGGCACTGAAACTGTCCTGAACAGTCTTTTAATGGCACTTGCAGCCTTTTGCAGGTAAACAAATAGGAAGTTGCTTTCCATTAAGGAAGACAGATGCTGCAGAGAGTCTGCGTCTCCCCAGAGCAGCTGCTCTATCTAAGATCCAAATAGGTCATTTAAGCCCTGATCCCAGAATGAGAGCTATTGGGTCAAAATGTACCTATCCAGGGACTAAGTCATGACCTGATAAAAGTAAAAAACTGGGATTTTTATATATACTTAAAGCATGTTTTCAGAACATGAATATTTCAGAAGAATATTTTTTCTGCCTCACTCTTTATATTTGATACAAAGAGTTTCAACTTTTGCTCATATTAACTCAGCTGATTTTTCCTCCCATAGTTCAGCTCTTTTTTTCATTCAGATAGTTTAATTTACCCACTCTTTCATACACAGAACTACTGTGTTTATGGATAGCAAAATGTTTTTCTATATGTCAAATGAGCTTTTAAAAAGTATTATACTCTGCAGGCATGCAGGGGATGATGTTTAAACATAGCTTTCTCTTGCCTAGGCTTCCAGACGATTGAATTTTGAATCTCCTATGAGGTAAAAAAATTGATTATGGACCATTTAGGATAGGGTTTGGAACATAACTCTATCACTATCTATTGATGTGCATTACTAGAAGCACCATAAAGCAACTGGATCCAGGATGTCTTTTTAAGGAGATTATTGGATAGGGAATGACCTAAAATTTCTAGCTTCCTGTTGAATATTTTGAGCAGGGAAGGATATTGCAGCACCAATCTTCTGGAATATTACCTTTTCCTTCTTACAGGAGATCAAGCTCTTATCAACGTGCAGTAGGAAAAGCAACAACTGCCCAAGAAGCAAGGGGCAGTCAGGGACCGATGGCAGAGACAGGCTGAAGGCTCAGCTCCCTGTGCTGGCATGAGCTGGGGCAGCTGATGTGCGTGGTATGGGTGGAGAGACTGCCATTCCCACTGCTCTGCATTGCCCCATCCCACTTGCCTTCTCTGCCACTGAGACTTGCACCAAAGCTTTTGGCTACAGTGGCCAACCCACAGCTAATGACATCTTAGACACCAGCAGGGGTGAAAATATGCTTTCTCCACACAAAGAGCTTTTTAAGATGTCTCAGAGTTGTTCAGTAGTGGAATTAAGAAAAAGCTAGATCAAAGGAGTAATTTTCCCTATTTTCCTTCTCCTGCATTGTCACTTGTATTTTAACCCTTTTCTTACTGAAGAAAATGTGAATTTATAGTCCTTACAGCTTCGGTCTTTCCCTTTTCATACTTAAAAGAATAAACTTCTAATGTCCTCTGTGATTTCCTAAGTTAATTTCCTTACTGTATTATTTGCAATTACAAAGTCATCAGTCTCAGTTCTATCACTGTTTTTAGCTTTCCCACTTTTGTTCCCTTTGTAGTTTCAAGTTCATTCTTTTATTGCTGAAAAATCCTAGTATTTGTATTCCTGTTCTAAATCTCACTGCTTCCAAATCCCTAGGGTTCCAAGCCAATATGTTTGGTAATGACTTCATATAAAGGAAAAGGAAACAAAGCCAATTTGTGTTTTCCATTGTTGTGATAAATGCATATCTGAACTTTCAGCTGGTCTTGGCTTCAAAAAATAAAGTAACCAACTTTGCTGGGTGACAATGTAGTCTGAAGAACAAACATAGTTTTCTTTGCTTGTATTTTTGTGCTCAGGTGACTTATCCTCCACTTATCCATTTGAAAGCAAAAGTAGGAGATACAGCCATAGAATTGAAACAGAGGATAACTGCAATCATGAAATTAGAATAAGGTCCAGGCATTTGAACAAAGATTAATGTCATCTTATAGCAGACACTGCATAAAATCTCACAAAGAAAAACTATGCCCCTAAAGAGAGCACAGAGGTACAGATGACTAAAAAGCCTTTGAAAATAACCATCACAAATTCAGGTTTTGAGGAAATCAACATTTTCTCTGGAAGACACCAAATATTATCAGAGTTTTCTGTCAAGGGATATTTTGTGCACATGCATTGTAAGGTAAACAGTCAGTAAAAGCTACCAATATCCCTGAATTTTTGTGTGATATTCTTTTCTTTCCTGCTGTCTCTTGAAGTGACTGTATTCTTTGTAAGAGAGGTGATTGCAATGGTTTTCCCAACTTCCCCTTTCTTCTTATCTTACCTTGGAGTTTAAAAAATTAGATCAGGTTTTGTTCTTTTAAGAGTCCTTGTATATTCATACCCGTGCTAAGGCAAACTGAACAGAACACACGTGTAACCATGAAAAAACCCTCAAGCAAAACAGCTAAACTTCACCACCACCCTTACAGCACCTGCTCATGGCCAAGTTTTCTGTACTAGGAGCCTCCCAATCCACTGTGTGTAAAACTGCTTATCTGGACACATTGGTTTTGGGGCAGAGCTCCCAGTGACCCCTTTAAAATCAGGGCAAATTTGGTGGTGAGTGTGTGCTGCTGTAGCCCCATGATGAGCAGGAAAGCTGGCTGACACAGAGTAGGGTTCTGTATCTCTGCCTTGCGATGCAGCCACACAAAAGTGACATTAATACAGATGTGCTTAAGTAATAGTATAATAGAAGTGTCCTCAGAGAATGAATTGTACTGAGAACCAGTATAGTGATCCTAAATTGTGCACTAAATTGGAGGCTTAAAAATGAGGAAGCTAGTAAAAAAGATGTTAAGGTGAAAAGTGAGGAAATTAAAGTGTTGCAGCTCAGCATGGGGGCTACTTAAACATCCCATAAAATGAGTAATAAATTACTACCCCTAGGAGGGGAAAAAAAAAGTAAAAAAAAAAAAAAAAAAAAAGAGCAACTAAAAGAGTAGGATTGCAAATTAATAGGTATAGGTAAAGGAAAAATTCTGGAAAATTGGAGCATGTCTCTGTACCGGAAGGGAAGATCTCCGCTTATGAAGAGGATTATAATTAATGGCAGGTAAATATGAGACAGAAATGCGGGGATACTAAAAGGCATTTTGCAAAGCAAACAGCCAAAAGCGTATAAGCAAATAACAAAGAATTTGTTTAAATCCACTAAGAGCAGGAAGCCTTCTAAAGCAGACAGAGCCAGAGTCAGCTAAAGGACAAAGAGCTGGGAGAGGGGGCAGAGGAGGAAACAGCTGTGTGGTAGCTCTCCTGGCTGCTTCTCCTGGCTATGCTCTTTCCTGACCTGGTGTCCCCTGCTCTGAATAGTTCCTTTTCTTGCCACAGGCCTTCTCAAGTGATTTTGAATGTATTCCTTTCCTATTTTTCTTTGGTCTGTGGACTTTGCTCTATCACTGGGCACAGTCTATGTCTTGTGTTTCCAACTGTGCCCTGGAGAAAGGGATATTTCCCCAGGATTATTTAAGTCTAGAAGCATTTTGAAAATGGAATGCCTGTAAAATCCCAGACCCAAAAGATCCTTAGGGAGTTTAATCTCTATAAATGTTTTGTCAACATTTTCTTGTACCTCTTTTGTGGCTTATATCGCAATGATTGAAATGTGGGACCATATGGTATAACATAAGATATTAAAATGATAAAGAATACACAAAGCATCCTTGCAACAGCTTTGTGCATCTGTTTCAGCATCTTGGCTAAATTCCAATATGGGTTATTAGATTCCTAAATTCCCTACTCTTTAATTGTCTGTGTGATGATGTTGAATTGTTTCTATTCTAGTGTCCTGTGCATCTGTGCCTCAGTTTCCCAGCTGTACTGGCCTCTGATTAAAGAGCTGATTTAGGATTAACCCTTGAGCCCAACTGCTAAATCTTGCTGTACCAAAACAGTCCTTGAGAACAAATTAATGCTTTCAACTACTCTTCTGGGTTGCTTGTATTCTGCTGGTGTCTTTTGAGGGCTGAAGTGGGTGTTTCTCTCACCTTTTTGAAGTGTCCTGAGCAGCGCACTTAAGGAGTAAGACATTTTGACAGAGCCCCATGTCTTAAGTAATATGCTGCTAGCACCTCATCCCTCACTAAGCACCCTTTTATATGGTGAACATCCACCAAATTCTAGTATTGGGAATAATCTGTGAAATGTAGAGGGGAAACAATTTTAAAATAATGTAAGTTTATAGTGTGCAGCCTAATATTGTTCTAGTTTGTTCTCTGAATATTTTGGGAGTGTTTTCTACTTAATAAGTAGAATGCTGTTTTTAAGTACTTTCTTTGCTTTAAGCTCTTAAGGTATTTTTCAGGCACTGAGAGTAATGGAAAATCACTCGTTAACAAAGAAACCTGATTTTTAGATGAGGTAACCACTTTATTTCATAGGGTTTTATTCCATATTACATTATATTTAACAATAGACATAGATCTGGGGATGAATGAAGGGAAGTAGTTGCTTAGTAAAAATGATGATAGATTTCCTTGTGTAGTCATGAAAATGACATAAAGAACCTTTTCCTTTGTACCAGAGAAAAAATAAGCTGTGGTTTTGAAATGTAGCTTAAGGGAATGGCTGGTTAGAAAAGTGCTGAAAAAAGTTAGGAACATGTGCCAACAGTAACTGACTGTGTTTGTTTTGCTTTTGGTTAAAAAGTCAGTTTAAATTGGAAAAGTAAAAATTTTCGTAATTGGGGATTTTGATAGTGAATGAAACTGAGCCTTCAGAATTTCCACAGGTTTTGAGAAAAGTGGGGTTTTTTTTAAGTTATAAATAATGTGTTTTAATGGTTTGAAATAATATGTCTAATAATGCCTTTGTATATATATGTGTGTGTCTGTATACATGGTATCCAGAGAAGGTGAGAGTAGGAGGAGAAGAACTTCCAATAACTTGGTAGTCATATAAAAACAAACATTAATCAGAGTAGGTCAAAATTTCATAACAGGAAATGTAGAGAGCCAAATCATACTCCCTGTGCACCATTCGAATCCGTAACCACGCTGTGCTATAGGGAGTCCTGGGGGCAAAGGATCTTCCCACCCAGATGTTCCACAGCTGCAGCAGGGCAGCAGAATAGGCTGCTTCACTGAGGAAAGCACGGTCATGTGGGGAAAGTGTTTGGCTGAGATCTGCAAAACTGTGGAAGGAAAACACTCAGGTTAGTTAACCAGCCTTCACACCAAGGTGACATGGAAATTTCCAGGCTTTTTATTTTTATTATTATTTTATTATAGTAATGTTTTTTGGTCTCTTGTGGGGAAAAGAAATCAGAGCTGTAAGAAGCTAGTCAGGAGATAAGGCCACAAAGCAGTATTTCAGCTCATTCATTGTTCAGAGTTGGTAATATTATCCCAAATATTTTTTTTTCCTAAATAGACATGACTTACTATAAAACTGGAGGTCAGACATCACATTTTTATTTGTATCTGACCTACCCCTGAATCAGAAGTGCTCGGAATAAGGTCACTGTTCCATCAGACAATCATATGAGAGAAAACATTTAGTTGTGGATGCGCTATGTACTTTTAATGGAAATGTTTACCTAATGCACACTATGTTGTGCTACTGAATAGTTACATCTTTCCTCTTCTTTTATCTCCTGTGTTACTTCTAATGTCAACCAGACACCAAACACCAATGTTGGAAATGTATCTTCTTAGTTTATAAAAATCACATTGGTGTAACAAAGTTTAAAATAACTGCTGTTAAAGAAAAAAAAAAATAAATTACGGGACACATTTTATTTCCTTGGCTTCTATTTCTCATGCATTGATGATTATGACTGTTAAAAATCCATGGCAGTATTTCTTCTGTTTATTAAATTTATGGGCTTGAAGTTCCTCAAATCTGCTCTGAACTCTAAGAACCCTTGATGGAGGGGAGGAAAGTGATAGTGAAAATATGGGTGACAGAGGAAATAGGTGACAGAAGAGTATCGTAGAGAAGAAAACAAATTCTATCAGAATTATGCTTTTGATAGGCATCAGACCTCATGTTTCATCTCATGCTGCTTTTTTCACATGTCTGTCTTGCCCACATAGATGCAAATTTGTTGTCTCCTACCCCATGTGGACCATGTGCTCAGCCAGCAATACTTGGATCTGCTCCAAATTGTCTCTCTGTTCACAGTCTGAGTGCATCCCACGGTCAGTGATGCCAGACTCTGGGAAAACAGTGTCTTTATCTCAGACAGCCTGCAAGTCTGTGATGAATCAGTGAAGCTTCAGAAGTCTTCAGCTATCTAAATCAGGGTTGGACTCTCTACAATAGAAACCATCCTGCAGATCATCCCAGTGGCTGCTATCCATCCTCAGTGCTGTTGGGCCACAGATTCTCAGTGCCTTGAAAAGTCACACTGCTCCACTTGAGTCAAGAGGGTTGGCTGTGAAGCAAATTAAATACTTAAAATTATTTTGCATGCTTCTTATTACCTGCTCATTTTGTTCACTAGTTCTTTCACACCATAGCAGCCAGTGAACTTTTCCAAATTATGACCTTCCTTCCTCTTTTCTGGCCCCTCCCCCTGTTATGCTTTTCATGATATGCTATGGCTAAGAGCAGCCAGACCTATGTGAGGAAGAAGAATGTGGATAAAACCCTAGAGAAGGAGATCCAGGTGATTGTGCACCTTGTGAGAAACAGTCATCACTTTTGACACTTTTTGCTGGCATATTATGTGATCCATGTATGAGATTTACCTGCTGTGTCCAAGCCCACAATCTATGGGCACTGTAACTACTAGTATGAGGATCCTTGTGGGAAGCCAGAGTCAAATGATCAAATATTCAAAAATAAACACAGTTTTCTCAATGCTGCTAATGCTTTTCTGCTGATATCAAAACCATTTTTCAACCTTACACTGAAAAAAAGAAAAGAAATTCTGATAATTTATGTTACCCAGATGTTTTAAAATTCAACAGCTTTCACTACCCATAAATTTAATAGCATTAAACACCTGCTGGCTCAGAGAAGCAGTTCTTGCCAAAAAGAAAAGCAGGAGCAGAGAGATACACTACTAATATGCTCTCTTTCTTACTGTCAGAGCTAAGGCTCTGAGCTGGAGCCCAGCACAGCATTACCCCATGCAGAGAAAGTTTTTCTGCTCTGTGCTTCAGAGTAGAGGACTCATAACATTTCTAGCCTGCCAAATAATTTAAAAAATAGTGGAAAAGAAAAGTAAGTTTGGAAAGTTTTGTAAGGAGACTTGTCTTAGACACATTGTTGAAACTCATAAAAAGGCTGATTATTGAAAATTGTGGAGAAATCTATAATGAAACATCAAAGCCTGAAGGCTCTTGGGACTGGGAAAGGAGCACAGGTCTGTGACAGTCAGTAGCACTTCCATCAATCTGGGACCTGCACCTGGAATGCCAGAGGAATGTGATGGGTCAGACTGCAACAAAGAGGCATCATGGTGGTGGATAAGCTTCAAAGGACAGGTTTTAAAATCTGTGGAGAAACTCATGAAGAGAAGGCTGAAAAGAAAAGGGAAATGCTTGAACAATTGAATGAGGTGGGAAGTTATTTACGAGTACAGTTTTGGAAGGAATGCCAATGCACTAAAAGCAGAGGAAAACAATGAGGAGAGAGAGCTTTAACAGGCTTGGCTGAATGTAGCACAGAAGTTTTCAGTAATGCTCTTGCAAATGTAATCTTTAGCATAGTATCACTATGTTAACAAGCCTTGCGTTTCTTTATTAATAAGTATTTGAATGTTACAAGATGTAACTATTCAGTAGCACAACATAGTGTGCATTAGGTAAACATTTCCATTAAAAGTGCATAGCACATAAACAGCTAAATGTTTTCTCTCATATGATTGTCTGATGGAACAGTGACCTAATTCCAAGCACTCCTGATTCAGGGTTAGGTCAGATACAAATTTTTATTTACAGAATAGTTGCTGAAAGGGAAGAGCATAAATAATGATTCAGAGAGGAGTGAGTGTTACCAGTTTGCTGCTGGTGAGTTGCTAATAAAGAAGTGGAGGAGAAGGACTCTGCTCTCCATGATGGACTTTGGATGCTGGCAGCAGGGAAGTGGAGCATATTGTTGGAAAAATTTTTCTAGGTGTTCCTGTGCTATTTTGGAGGAATTTCCTAGGAATCAGGCCATGTTTACAAGATGGCATTAGCAAATAAATGGAGTGGAAACATTCAAAGTTGGAGCTCTAACAGAACAAGGAACTGTCTCCTGTTCCACTTCCATGAGACTGTACAGTAAAACGCTATGTGTTTCAGACACTGTGAGCAGCTTGGAGTGTGGACTATGAGCACCACCTTCTCCCAGCAGCGAGTAGTGTACAGAGCCAAGTGACTGCTGGCTCACACCTCAGTCCTTGCAGAAGCACTGAACTGAAGCAGCGCTGCTTTTAGGAGCAGCTGATTGACAAATCAGTGAGAACCACACACTTCAAAACAAGTAATTTGTGTGAATTAATTTTTCCAATGTAGCTTATGATGGACCTGTGCTTGTATGTGGTATCATAGTTTGATTTGCGAGAAGAAATATACTTGAGGCTTTTGTTCTGAAACATCTCCAGGTAGAAGCTACAATAATTATGTTTCACAAATAGGAGGCAGTTTATGTTTCACTTTCAGAGCAAACAAATAATGTACCTCTGACTCCAAAGGGAAATATATTGTTAATGGAAAAATTGTCTTCATCCTCTCTTTCTATTTAAGGCAGTCTTCGCTGCCAGTTTATCATGAAAACATAAAGGTCTAATGCAGTACGGATTAGACTGAATAAAACTGAGAGAGCAGCAGGAACTCCAGATCTTCATTAGCGGAGTGGCTATTGTAAAAAGCCACTGAGGAACTTCATCTGTTCTGTTCCCTCAAAGATTTGCAGCCATTAAATAATTTTCAAGGGACTCATATCAGGAAATTCTGTTGTGTTTTATAAAACTTTGCCTTTTGAACACTGTGGGCTTAATTCACCACTGGCATTGGATAGAGAGTTCCATTGCAGGTGCCCCTACTTACGTTAGTGCTGAGTTCAGCCCTCTGCACTTTTGCATACCTACTGCAAAGGGCACTCAGGTGCAATGACAGATGGCATCTTAAAACTTTATTGCCCTGTGTCTAGAAGCATAAGTAATAGTCAGTTTTGCATTCCTCTACCAATTTTTAAAAGTAAATTGGATTTTTTGATTGTGTTTCATTCTTGCTTTTTAAATAAAGTGTAGCAAGCACACTTACAGGGTTAGATTTTCAACATATATATAAAAAAGGTATTTTTTCCTCCAATCAAGATGCATTTATTTCTGCTATTGCAGTGAGCTGCCGCCTACCGTCCACTGTTGTGCCCTGTGTTGTAGAGAAATGCCTTATCTACTAAGAGGGAAACCCAGTGTTGATCTTGTTCTGAATTTCAGAATAGCTTTAGACTTAGATAAATAAGAAGCTGAACACTTATTTATTTTGTTTCCATTTTGGGTTTTTTATTTGTGTGTGAATGGTGTTTGTACCACCTTAAAAAGAGGAATGGTCCTCTGGGTCACTCAAAAACCCCTACTTGTTCCCCTTTTCCAAGTCTGTTGCAGTTTTTTCATCCTGCACCACTATCTGTTCTTTGTTTTAAAGTATTAACCTTGTCGTTATTTTTTGCATAATTTTATACGTTTTATTTGTACAAAGAAAAGGTTTTTTTTTTTTTTTTTTTTTTTTACTGTAAGAAATTTAAACACAGTTTCTTACAGAGAACCAATATGTGCTCTGTAATCTTAATCATCAGAGCATTTAACTTTAAGGATACAAATAATAACATTAACCTTAGTGCCAAACATATTAAAGTGGATTAAATGCTATGAAAGTTCAGACACTTTGGTTGTCATTTCCTTTCAATTTTCAAAATTGTTATTTTCTGTTTAAAGTCAGTGAAGCTGTTAGTTGTAAAGTTATGATACAAAAAAAGTTTGTCTTTCTAGTTGAATACACAGTCCTCAAATAGGCACTCTTCTAGAAATTGAAAGAATTTGGGTTTTATTCTCATTCCTTTAACACGATAGTTTCTCAAAATAACCTTAAATAAATAAATAAATATATATATATATATAAAATAAATAAATATATATATATACATATATATACACATACATATAGGTAGAGAGGTGGCGAGGTCACTAGAAAAAATACAACATTTTCATAACTTTCCATGGTCAAATGCTACATATTGTTAGAGCTGTTCCTAAATGCTGTTTTCTAAAACAAAATCAGTCAGGTAGTGAGAGGACAGAATGCTATTTTCAACTTTTATGCCTTCACGAATCTACTGCCTCTTATTGGCTTAAAACTGAACTAAATACCAGAAAATCATCCTGCTTTTCCATTTTAATCAAAAGACCCACAGTTTCTTGCAAGACCAGTTTTTAGGAACTATGCATGATGCTTTCTAATGTTTGATTCAGAAGGGTTTTTAACACAGTCTAAAACTTGATCTTCTGTTGCAAAAACCCCAACTGTTACTTTTTTTGTTCATTGTGTTAAAAATACGTGGTACAGAGGGCACAACCTTTCCTCAGTCTTTGTTGTGACAGGTGATGACACTGCCGTTTGAGGCCAAACTCAGTCCTTGAAGACAAGGGGAGATGGGAGAATGTGCCTTTAGGGAGAAAAGTGTTCTGGATCTCTCAAAAGTTTTTGATTAGGCTCCTCTTTCATTTGGTGTATTAAAACCCAAGAGTTTTCAGCTAAGACAGGAAGCCAGACAAAATACATTGAGCTATATCCTTACATGATTTCACTCAAAACAATTGTACTGAAGCATATTTGTGATGGTGGAAGACTGAGCCATACAAGTACTGCTCCTGACAAGTTCCTGGATCTGTCAGGGCAGATCAATTCCATACTTCTCAGAGTGTAGTGAAATTGGAGTCCTCACAACAAAATATATACCTATGAATGTACAGACATGAAGCTTAATCAATAGCTGCATTATTGTAAATAATTTCCTAATTAGTTATATACATTTAGGCCCACAAGTAGGTGGGAGCTTCATGGAACTGATCCCTGTTTCAAGACTCGTGGCACCATAACATAATTTAATGCCAAGCAGAATTCTCAAATTAGTTACTATTTTTATACTTTCACTTCCCTTGTTTTGCAACCTGAAAACCACAGATTATTTGCACTTAACCCAATGCTAAGCCCACTTAGATCTAGGCCCATTGTTAAGCTTTTCGGCTGTACCAGCTCCAAGAGGAATCCAAAGCCTCAGGTTAAATGTTTTCTCTGTGGAGTTCCTGGTAAAAAGAGGGCTCATACAGAGGGCAGAATAAGTGCAAAAGGAGGGAGAACTGTAGCTAACGAGGACAAAATTCTCAATGAAGAAGTGGCTTTAACTCCTATCACTTCTCAGAGCTGAGCTTTTGGTACTGCCTCTACAGGACCCATGGACTGGCACTCTTTCCTGAGGACAGGAAAGGGTCCTCAGGAAAGAGTGCTGAGCCAGATTAACTTGCATAAAGCATTACCAGCAGGTGAAATGAACTTTTGTAAATTAGCCTTGTGGTTAATGTGCTCATCCAGGTGCAAAGGCTCTTTAATCAACTATTCCCAAAGGAGGTTTGAAAGCACATCTCCCATGTGGATACCTTAAATCCCAGGCTGTGAGGTAAAAGCAGCTTGACCATTTGGGTGCAGGAGTGGCACACTGCAACTGGACAAAAATCAGGGGTCTGGTTCATGGATAATATGTAATGAGACAATGCTCATTTATCTTGCATGCTTTGTTTGCCAGACTGTACATGGGTGTCCTGTTCTTGATATCTGCTCTCAGAGCTGCTTATACCATTAAACTATAACCAAATAAATAGCAAAAATAATTTTGAGAGTGATATATACTACCATGTTTCAGTGACTCCACGGGGGAAATCCAGGTAGGTCTTTTCAGAGTTTGATGACACTGATAATCATGACTGACTTCAGAGGAAACTGTGGGCACATTGCACTTTCAGAACCAGAAAACTGTGTTTGATGTTGCCACAGTAAAGGTACAATACTGGCATATTTGCAAAAATACTTGATCTAAGGAGCTGATGTGTCCTTCCTGGTAGAAGGCAGGGTCTCCAAATAAAAGGATTTGGAATTAACAAGAGAAAGTCAGAGTATTTCCAAGCTTGGTATCCCTAAGCAAAGGTTCTTGCCATTTGAGCTGAAGCCAAAACTTTAATGACAGAAATCTGGAGAAATCACAAGCACTTTTGTCCAGTCCGCAGGATTTGTGAAGCTGATTACTTAGAAAAGATTATTTTCCTTTTTTTTTCTTGATCATCTTGTTTGTCTGGTTGATTTATCTTCCTGTCCTTATACTGTCTACACTTTAATCTGTTTCTGGTTTATGGGAACTATAAAAAGTCTTTTACACTGAGAGATTTACTTTATTTGAATGCAAATTAAAACTATTATCTTTCAGTTACAGGCCAAAGATTGCAAAATAATGCTTGTTTATATCTTGAAAAACTAATCTTCCCCCCTCCCCCCCCATAATGCCATGTAAATTGTTCAGTTAAAGTAGAAATGTACAGTTAATTTTTGCCAATCATTTATATGTTTTATACACTGATTTGCTGAAGTAGATAACAAGATGTAGAGGAGTTAGATTAGAATGATATGAAACTACAATATCCTTTGCTGCTGCTGACTCTCTATAAACAGTCTTAGGCTCAACCTCCTCATAGAGATTCCACTGAAACTAAAGAAATCATGACAGTCTATGTCTGGTTCATATTTTTAAAGTTATTGGTTTTGAAAATGTGAAATGGAATTCACAGAAGGTCTACAAAGAGAGGGAGAAGAGGAAGAACACACTACCTTTAGACAAATATGATAACACAAATTACATTTTGAAGTTAGACAAAGAAATAAATGCATTTCCCACACACTGACTCTGCTCTCTGTCTATGAGAAACTTTTGGTAGCACAATTGGGTCCTTTTGTATGGCAGAGAATCAAATGACCCAGGAGCTGAGTGTGCAGTGTGCTCGTGTGAGGGGAGTGTTTGCTCATTCACATATTCAGAAATTAATGGAGGCTCAAGGCCATGCCAGTAACTTTGGCTTGATTTAATTCCTAAAGGCTGATCAGACCAATCAGTGATGGAAGAAAAGACATTATTAAAGGTCAGACACCTCCAAATCACATCCCTTTTCTGTTTTACCAGTATTGTTATTAGCTGACATGGAACATTTTTGAAGCTGTGAGAGCAGCTGTCATTAAGCAGTGAAAGCCACTTTTGATTGCCAGCATTCCGGGTGTGGGTTTGGTGTTGGCTGCTTGCCAAGAGAGGAGTTAGGTCAGCTGAAGAAAAAAGAATTGTCACACTGACAACTGATAACACAGCCAATATCCACTGCCTTCTGCCTAAGAGATTTTGCTTCAGCTGAAATTCTTCATTTCTATTGAAGAATTGAAGTGTGATGTTTCATAATCCTGAAATCCTTCCAGAAACCTGAGTAAAAACCACTACTGGTGTTTTTCAAAAACTCTCAGTGGAAGCCTGGGATCTTCAGTTAGCACAGAACATGCCAGTTTCTGCAACATAAAAATCAGTTTTGTCTGCATTTGGTAAATACATTTGTTGTTGCTGAAGAACACAAAACACAATCTTTTGGAATGAAAAGTGAAATTACAGTCTTTGGTTTTCTCCTGATCTCAACCTTTCCTTAAGTCAATCAAAAATACATAAAGTGAAAGTATGCGTGATTTTCCTGTGTAGAAAAAAGCAATGGAAAAATAATGCTGTTGTAGTTTCTCAATGCCAATTGCAAGACAAGGAAATCTCTTTCAGGTAATTATTTTTTTCAAGTTGGAAGTTTTTGTTCAGAAAAGTTTTCATACACAAAATTTACAAGAAAAGAAAAGTCAGTCTCCCTGAGAATTTTAGAAAATTCTGGCAAGAAATTCAAACTTTCATTTGGAAATAACGTGTGTAGATTTGAAGTGTTTCTTAACTAAATTATTTGAACTTTAAAATACCTGTATTTTTGTTCAGTAGAAATGTTGATTCTGGATTAATAAAAAATATTACAACTTGGAAGGAATCTTCTGCATGTGAACTGATTAAAAAAAAAAAAATCTAGGATGTATCCACTAAAATTTCTCTTTAAAAAACTGTGGTTTGTAGACTGTTTCTGCTGGAGCTTTTCTTGATCACTGCTTTATATAAACTGACTTGATTCCTAAATAACTTGAACAGATAAGAAGGGGACCAGGGAATACAGATATAATCTTTAAATACTGTTTCTGCTAGTGTTATAAGAAGTGGCTTGGTTAATTTTGACTGATACTTTTATGCTCTGTTTGGAAATACTTTAATTTGAAGCTTGAACTGTGAAATAACAGGGCCAGAGGAATTTCCCTTTTGGTTTTTACTGCTTCCAAAATTAAATCATATGGGTAAAGATCTTAAAACCTGGTGCCAATATGTGGCTTTACTAATAGTATCTATGTGATTGTGTCATTCCTGAGAAAGCCATGTTTCCAATAAAAAGGAAATGTCAACCTTGAGTATGTTTTATTAAATCTCTTTTTGTCTTCTCTTCAAGTTCAGCTTAAGCTGGCCACTTCCTTTGTCTGGTTTATTTTTATTAGAAATGGGCAGATTCATTAACTGTGCAACTTGGTGGTCAGGCAGTGACTGGATATGTCCAATAATGGGTAATAGCTGTATTTTTCATTGGGAGACCAATGTTTGCTTTGGAGATCGCCTGGGGAGCAGATGTAATCTGAGACGGCACCATGTTTACCTCTTGTTTCACTGATATGCCGAGCATGTTTGAAAGCAGTGAGAAAGAAAAACAAACACTTGAGGAGAAAGAACCTGCAAGCACTCCCTGCACCCCAGACAGTGTCCCTGGGCTCCAGTCAGCAGCAGCAGGGCTGCACACGTGCATGTGGAATCCAAGCACACACGTGTACATTTGTATTTCATGGCATAGTCACTTCCTGAGCCTGCCTCTCCAACTGATCCCATCAGTCCCTTTTTTGCTGTGAGGGTGACCAAGCACTGGCACAGATTGCCCAGAGAAGCTCCATGCTTGGAGGTACTCAAAAGCAATTTGGACATGGTCCTGAGGAGCCAGCTCCAGATGGCTCTGCTTGAGCAGGTGGCTTGGACTATGTGACCTCCAGAGGTCCCTTCCAACCTCAGCCAGTCTGTGATTCTGTGATTTTGTGTGTATCTAAGCCTTTTCATGAACTGTTTGTCAACTGATGCAAGTCAGCACCAAAGCTACCGATCAACATCTTTCTGCTTATCAGAAAATTTTCTTGATTTATAAAGTTTCATGCAATGGGTTTAATTTTACTTCTTTTTGCTCCTGTTAGTGCCATGCTTCTTGTCTTTCCAGCAGTTTCCACTTTCTACATGGATATTCCAGGTAATCAAGGCCATTTTAAGAAGTAGTTGCATAATTAACTCAGAAAACAATCTGAGGAACATAAACAGAAGTATTTGAGTACTCCACACAATAATAATCTTAATATTAAAATAATAAGATTCTTCTCTCCTCATGGTATTTTGAGCATTATTTTTTCTGTAAAAATGACTTAATTTCATGTTGCAGTTTGCATGTATGCAATAAGGTAAACGAGGAAGTGGAACAAACAACATTTCATATTGCCCATTTCCCAAAGCTGTCTCATTACTCTTTGTTTCTTTTGCCAAGCACTCTTCCTATGGCAGCAGAATAATACACTTATCCAAGATTTACACAGTTGCCAATATGTGTACTCCAGTTCACTCTTAGTAGAAATTCCTGTGGATGTGGACTCTGGGAGGCATTACCTCTTCTCTGGGTTACTCTATGGCTCTCAATGAATATTCAGTTGCCAGTGTGTTTCTTTGATGTGCTCTAACAGGCACTGGTCTTATTTAATATGTCATGGATGGACGGGAAGGAGTGACTTGTCACTAAGGCTGTTCAATGTCTACAGGGTTGGTTTGTGCAATGGCTTGTGAAATGAAATGTGCTTTCAGTAAACGGTAAAAGGCTACATTTTCCAGGAGGTAAACTCTTCCCAACAGTTACCAGTTTCTACTTCTGCAAGGTAGAGTGGAGGGAAAGGAGAAAGGCCAGGTCTAAGGACAGACTGAATGATCCTCAATTACACACAAGTAAAGAAAACTCTGTGAAGGACCAGTCTGTCACTGATCCCCCTGTGGCACTTTGTATGTGTTTTCAGATTGTCCCCAGGAACAGAGATCCCCAGCTGGGCAGGAGATAGCTGAGGGCTTTCCTGAGCAAACAGAAGCATTTACTGAATAAACACCATGTCACTGTCACAGCAGTTGGCAGATTTTGAGGCTGCTCTGCAATAAATCGAGTGTGTACTGCATTCAGGTGGAGAGCAGGTCACAAACCTGAGCTCTTAAACCAGCATTGCCTGCAATGGGATCTGGGTTTGCTGTAGGAATTGTGCTCTACTGGATGCTGGAGTCGCTGTCTTCTGGTAAAATCTCTGCCACTATGGAACTGGATACACCTGTATTGTTTTCCAGTGGCAAGCCCCCTCCTTTCTGGAGCTTTTTACAGCTAGAAAAAGCTGCAATTAAGTGAAAAATGGATATTGTGAGTCAAGATGCTTAAGAACTTTTTCAGAGCTGATGCTTTTAGATTGGCCAATTTCCCAGAAGCAACATGAGGATTCAGGCTGGACCACCAGATGGAAGAGAGAGATGGGAGAGGAAAGATGGTCCTGCAGTGGGGACATTATTTTCACTATAGGAAACAAAGATATGATCCAGTTACAAGAACAATGTGTTTGTATGGCTGTTCCTACCCTCCCTGCCTAAAGTGGGAGAAACACTTCTCTGCTTAAAAGGCGAGGAAGCAGAGTTCCTCCTGTCATTTTCAGTGACAGCTGATGTCAAGTGCCATGATTTTCACTAGCTGGTTCTATTCTATTGTGTTACAGGCTCTGGGGATGTGCTCCTGAGTGATCCATTTTCTGGTTAGTAATATTACATTGCTGTCTGTAATATCCTAGTTTTTCGGCTGGAAGTTAGGAGCTGGCAGGTAGGGCTCCTACCTGACTTCCTAGCTGGTGACTCCACTATTGTCTACACTTTTGTCAGTGGGGAAAAGTTCTGGACTGGCAATGAACAGGAAGAGTTGTTTAAAAGAGGAAAGGGAGATGGTAAAAAGCAAGGGCCTGGCAGAGGCATTGGTGTTACCAGTCATGCTGTTTTGAGGAAGACTTTGCCCATTTTGGCACAGCTAGCTTTACTCATGGAATCTGTCACATAAAGGGGTGCCTCACCATCATGACAGCAAATCTGCACACTACATATTATCATGGCAAACGATGGGACAGCATGGAGACATATGGGAGTGTGTCTGCTAGACTAGCAGTGAACAAGCAACTGCTAGACAATACGATGTATTACGCACATGCTTGTCTTCTCATCATCGTCTGGAATTACTTGGGAAAAGTTTTACGGGAAAGATGAGGTGGATTGCTTTGATGTATCACAGTACTTATGCTTCCACACCTCCAATCTGTGGGACAGCAGACTGTTGAGAATGGGATTCTTCTTCCCATTTCTTCAAAGTAAAAGATTAATGTTAAAGGCAATGTTCAGAGAAAGGTTTTTTTCTGAAGTCACCTGAATATCTGAATCCCTCTGTCACCTCTGTTGCTCTTGGGAGCACACTGTAGGCTCTTGAAACTTGCTGGTGTCTAGATGCCATTTAATAATTTTGTAGCTTGTCTTTTCTAAGGACACTCTCTAGACAAGGAATGAATCACTTCATGTTGAATAAAGTAATTAATGTTGAATGTTGAATCGCTTCATGTTGTTGAAATCGTAGTCACATTTATGTTTGGAAACAACAGATGAAATAATTTGAGAATAAAAAAGACTGAGATGAAGCAGAGCAGGTGATGATTGTAATAATTATGGTGTTTGACTAAATGCACAGTACATCACACTATTAAAAAGAAAATGTGCTTTTTTACAGCTAAATTTTTGTCGGTTTCAAATTGAAACCAAGGTCAGACTTCTGGCCTGACTTACACCCCATGTTATTTCATTAAATGTGGAATGATTCCATAGCATGTAACTTGGCACTGAAGTTCGTTTTCAGTATGTGGTTTTATAGTTCAGGTGCAAAATATTGCTCTGGCTCGCTTGTGTCTAAAGGTTATTACACCTTGGACTGTACTTCTTTTCTTTGTTTCAAAATTTAGCAGATCCGCTGAAATGTTAATTTTCTCAAATCCCCTCTGCGCTCTCCCCTTTATTGAAAAGAGGTTTATTTTAAAAATACTGATTTTTCACCCAGAATGTGGATCAGTTGAAAATTTCGGAATATTAAACCAGACAAATGAACCATATTTGAAAATTGGCTCTTTAACCGCATTTGACCAGCCTTCTTTTTCTAATGTGCAGATCAGTAATCAGAATGTAGTAGCTACCATTTGTGCAATGGCAGTAGCAGGGTGAGAGAAGAGAAATTCTTTTTTTTTGTTTTGTTGTTCTTACTCTGTGCAAAACACAGTGACAAAATACTCTAAGTAAAACTGATAAATTTTCTGGCTCTGCAGGTATCCTATAATTAGGAAATGTAATTTCTTAGTGAATTTCTTGGAGCCTAACAAAACACACTTAGCAATGAGTTCTTACACATGAGAATGCTTTGTTCAAAAGCACCATCACTGCACTTCATACACAAATTGAATCAAGTACTACTAGACGTGCAATGTATCTCAGTGTAACAGGTTATTTTGTGGTATTATGGTATTCATTATTAAGATTGTTCTTGCCTCTGATGTTTGAAGTCAGGAGAACCTTCAAAGGCTCCTGCTGTGCTAAGAATGATTCTCTATTTGCTCTCCCCTTATATTTCTCTAAAAGGTTGCTGACACATTAGTAGAAAAGATGCCCACCTTGTATATCTCTTGTGGTACATGAATGCTTAGCAGTCAGTTTTGAGATGCACAGTTAAAGTAATAAAGCAGTTGCCTGTTTTCAATTAGTTTTTAAATATCAGGTGATCTCAACCAACTTTCTGGCCCAACAATCTGCCAAATATAATTTTAAGCTTAATCAAACAATTAAGAATTTGTTACAGGGCTGTATGCAGAATTGGCACCTATTGGATTTCAAAATTCTGTCTGAGGAGAAAGGATGAACAGGTGAACAAAGCAGTGCAGATTGTGACCTGACTGTTGTGTTGTACTCTTCAAACGAGTATACAAATATGGAAGAAATACCTGCCAAAAATGGTCGATCATGGACTTGTCAATGAAATTATTTCAATGCTACTTTCCAGAACTTGGTCGCTCTACAGCTGAAGTCTTTGGGACTGTTTTTTAGTTTCCACAGGGAGAAGATCAGGATGATGAAATAAAGCTTTAGGATAAGCAGCTCTCTTTAACCTCTGAGAAGGTCTAGAATCGCTAGATTCACTTGTAAGTTGTTATGCAGAAACAAAGAAAATCTGAAAGCCTGAGATGGTCCTCAAATAGATGGTCTCATTGACACCACCTCAAATTGTCTACCTATCCTGCAGATGGCAGAAAATTCCCTTTCTAATGGGATTTCCATCACTTTGGACTTCTAGTTACATTGGAAGTGTTAAATGCTTGCCCCTTCTGAGCCTGCCATTCTGTTTTCAGCAGCATCTAGGGAAGAGATGGGGTATCTAAAAGGAAGCAATATGAGGCCTGCTTTTCAATGTTTTCAAGTCTGATATTTAGTTAATTCCGGCTCTACTAAGGTAAAATTTTTGTTTGAAGCTTTTTCTATAGTTGGGCTTCTCATAAAACCACTGCTCCTCTCTGTCAGCCTTCACACCTCTAAACCTTCTGCTAACAGGGATGGAGTGGGCCAACACCTGGCAGTAACTATGAGGAGTTTGATAAGATTAATTTCCTTAAAAATCCAGGATTAACTTGTAAAACTTTTTACTACCTATAATTAGTATACATGCAGATAGATAGATAGATAGACAGATAGGTAGATGCTATTTTATATATGTTATTTTAGCTGAACTAGTTTGTGTATAAGCTGTCACAAAAGAATGAGTAAGGTTGACCCAACTTTGAGCAGGAGGTTGGATTCAGTCTCCTCTGACCTGACATATGATCCTATGGTCTAGCAGCTTATTTCTGTCCCTATATCCTGCTGCCCTACTGCTCTCCCTATGCAGAGGCAAATAACAGAATATTTGACTGGGATGCCTCTCTGAGCTGTGAAAATGTCTCTCTATCTCATGTACTTGGAAGTTATTTTCACTGTAATAGTAATGCTTCCTTGTCACTTAATTGCGTCTGTCTTTCCACTAGAGCTACATGCTGTGGATGGCACCTGTCCCCTAGCTGCCCTCAGCTCATTGTTTATAAGATTTGTATTATGAGAATTGCATTTCTGATTATGTTAATGACAAAAAACCTGGCCTTTGAGATATGATGTGTAATACACTAAGGGAACAGCTAAGCATAAAAAGTACAAAATTAAGTCACTTGCAATATGTTTTTTTCTTTTTTTTCATTTGGCTGAGTTCATGCTGAAGTCCATGTGTTTGTTTTAGCCCTTTTGGGACATAGTTCAGCACATTATTTATACAAAGTCACTTCAGTGGCTGATTTTTATTAATTACCACCCTGAGTTCTTTGCAAGTCAAGCTGGACTCCAAATGAAGTTTGCTTTCCAAAGTAATTAGGAGTTAATGTTGCAAAGTGTGTTGCTTATTGTATTGTACTCTTGTAATAGCATATTTACAAAATTGTTCATTTGCTTCAGAACCCTCTAATCTTTCTCTGAAATGTAGAAAGAGTACTTTGAAAAATATTAGAAAAGGCAGGCCTTCCTCAACTCTAAGCATGTTTGACTGGGTACAAAGGATTCACACATTCCTGTTATTGTGTTACTTTATGGGTTTAAGACCCCTCACTGAAGGTAGGATGCAAGTTTGAACCGAAATTACACTGTATTTTGTAGTTTAGAGCACAGAGTCCCTGTCTATACACTCAGAGCATAGATTCCTTTCAGGCCACCTTATAGAGATGGTCTTTGGTTTACAACTCATCTGAGAGTTTGGTTTCAGCGTCTCAAAATATAACTGCTTCATTTCTCTGGTTTTTTTTATAGCCAGCATCTTTCAATCTTATTTCTATGTACAAGGAAAACTGATGAGTTGAAAAAAAAAAAAAAAAAGTGATGTTTTTTGGCTAAGTAATAACAAAGGGAATAACTGCCTAATAATGGATTTTCATGATCTAAAGTTTTCTGAAAACTTATGATTTCTCCAGAGTGTTTTTTTTTTTTTTTTAATGAAATAAACCTAAAAATTGTATCCATGATTATGGACTGCATGCCAGCATGGGGAGTTTTCATGGGAAGAACAAGAATCATGATGTAGAGTGTGTTTTTATCAAGGTATCAGGTTTTCCAAAATTATTCTGTTGTATTTTTGCATACACTCAGACCCAAAGCCATCATCCATTTTCTTTGCACATTTACAGCTTAATTATACATTTTTCTTCTCACTAGAAAATACAGGAATTTCAGTCCAACTTTTTTCTTGTTTTTATAAATTTTGCTAGGAATGGTGACTGGCAAGGATATTTCAATGTTTGTAACATACACTTCTTGATAGTATTGCTTATTTACATGTCTGGATACAACTTTGCAGTTGAGTACTGGGTCAAAGGTTGAAGAAAAAATGCAGTGACCTTCTGGCCCTTCCTTACCTATTTCCTGTAAGAGAGAGACATTTCAGCCAGCCATGAGTCTCTTCAGAAATTTCATTGTGATGCAATGGCTGATATTCAACTATCATCTAAAATGAGCAAATTTTGAGGTGGCAAGTCTGCTTAGAATTTTTCAGAAGACATTTATGATTCTATGAAGATCTCATTTAAATGGGTGCTCTTCCTCAACTCTCACAGCTCTTATTTTCCCAAAAAGTAAGGCAACTTGTGCACATTGTTGAAAAAAATTAAGTGCCTCGTTAGAGGGCAGAAAGCACAGACCTTTGCAGAAATCCAAATCCACTTTGGTAAGAACATACACATGGTGACTGTGAGCATGCTGCACACACCCTTGAATATCGTTTGTTTCATGCAGCAGTTGATAAAGGTGCTACCAAATATCCAGGGAGAAGAACCTGGGTTTTTTTTTGTTGTTGTTTTCTTTCACCCTGAGATCTTTTTGCAGCCAGCTGAAGCCAGCAGCTCTCTGTAGGTACTTTTCCAGACTGGCTTCCCTGTTCCCGCTTCTAATGATGTGGTGGCTCTTGAGGTGAGGCCGAGTGGCGACAGAGGCGACGGAAAGAGGGCCCTGACAGCCATTTAACACGTAATCTATTCCTTACACCATGGGGCTCTGAGCTCTGCGCACCAGGAGAGCTTATTCCTGGTGTCCCTGTTGTGTTATTTACCTCTGCTCTGAGCAGTTAAGTCCACCACAGCTATTTAGTAAATTATCAGTTTTCTTATTGGCCCTAAATTGCGCCTAATTAAAAATCTGACCTCCACAAAATAGTCGTCTTCCTAAAGACACAGAACATAAACAGAAAAAATCAGCTAATTGCTGCAAAAACTGCTTTTGTGGCAATGTAATTGGACCTCGGTGAAATGAATGAACCCACTGGGGATTCCCTAATGAATGTTTAACTGCAAACAGTAGTTGGGCACTTAAGCAGCAAGGCTGATGGTCCCTAATGAAATCAAACGAAATCAAATAAAATCAAATAAAAGAATCTGGTACTTTACTAACCAGATTTCTTGGCATTGAGACATAAAAATAATATAATTCTGGGTAAATAAAATGTAAAGACAAGTTATTTATACAGCAATGAAAACTTAACCAGTCTTGTTTGGATTTTCTTTCTTTTTCTAGTGAAAAACCCACTAGAGGAAACTCTAGATAATGTCTCTAAGCTTTCTAAAGAGCTTTTATTTATTTATTTTTTTCTTTTCCTAAAAACACTAAAACTTTTTGTGTTTCCTGTTAATCACATTCTGTGACTTTATTTTGCAATGTTTTCCAGAGGCTAGGTGTGGAGCTATATGATGTTGTCAATTGATTAAGGTCTTTTTCATTTTTCCAAACCTTAACAAGGAGACAAATTCTGATGACCTCAGTAACATGAGCTGTGCTTTGCCTCCAAATGTCTCTTTAACATGATGTTTAAGAATCTGGCCTTAGTGTTTCACGTGACATAAGACCTCAAGATTGTATTAATGCACATAGCAAGCTTTAAGAATCTGGGCTGTGGCACCACCACATAACTTTGTGTATTATTATTGTTGTTATTATTAGTAGTAGTAGTAGCATATTTTAAGTTGCAGAATGATGGGACCTGGTAAATCATTGAGAATGTGGGTTACATTGGTTAACAACTTGCAAAAAAGATTTTGAGTGTTTGTTGTTTTTTTTTTTTTTAATACAATTAAAATGCTTCATGATATTGCACTATTGAGTTGTAGCATTATCATATATGATATGAAAACCTGGTCAGCTGCATTTTCTTTTGTATCTCACACATTTTAAATCTTTGCTGAAATTTGCTGAGGTTATATGTTGTTTTGCAAGTATTGCAATTTATCCAAGTAAAAACTGGAGAAAATTCGATTTAATCATGTACTGCCAGATTTATTTAAATGGAGAAAAAGTGCTACTTATCAATGTCTCCAGTATTCAAATACATATAGTTTGTTTACATATTATAAATAAAAAGTCTGTTGCAATATGTTTTCAGAATTATGGGTTAGAATATCTGCTGGCTGTTTCTTGATGTGTGTGATAAATGCACCTTCAATGTTCTTATTAACAACAGGTAGCGTTGCAATTACTTATTGTTGCCAGTGAAAATATTTTTCAAAAATAATTAACACAAGGAAAGTGAAGTTTGCAGTATGATTTAACTTCTAAACTGCACAGTTAGAGCAGAGTATTCCTCCATTCTGAAGTATTTTGTGTAACTTGATAGGCTTATGAAAATGTGAAATATAAAAGCATTAATATATATATTTATATATACATGGCAGAGAGGCAGGGGGTTTGAATAACAGCTTTGCATACTGAATGATGAGTTGCGGTATAGACAGGAACCAGCAGTAAATGTCACAATGGCATCAGTTGCAAAGTAGCTATTCTCAGAAGAATCACAGAATATTCCGAGTTGGAAGGGACCCACAGGAATCATCAAGTCCAGCTCTTAGGTGAGCAGCCCATATGGAATCCAAACCCACACCCTTGGCTTTATTAGCCTTGTTTCAGATACTGTAATGAAGAGGAAAAGGGATTGAGCATTGGTAGCATCAATTATTACCCATCTCCTCCTGGTTTTTACCCAGTCTGGTTAGCATGGCTAGCAAACAGTCCCATCTAAGCTCCATTTCACTCACACTGCTGAACCCAGACACAAAACAAATCCATCCCTTAATAATCTCTGAGTGAAGAAATAGTTACCAACCCGACTTGTAAAAGCAGCAAGTACTCTCACTTTCAGAAAGCAGTCAAGAAGGTGTTTTAAAATAAAGATCACCAGCTGTTATCCATTCAGGGTTTATTGAAATATAAAAATGAGTGGTTAATGCTGACTAAAGTAGGAGTTTTCTTAAAAAATTAAGACAAGAAACCTTAGGGATACATATTTCATGATGGGCTGAATCACAGCTATGAAAGAAATCCCTCATTCTGCAAGGAGAATCTCTCTTTTGAAGACTGTAAAAGCTGAGAAGTGCTATGTTGGAGGCTGCACTGAGCAAAATTCATAGTTCTTGTACAGGAAATGCACCTACTGCATTGGCTAATTTGCCATGTAAATACTTTTGAGTGTTTGGAAGGCATGGTGGGGAGAAAGAGTATGTCTGTATATACATCTGAGATCGTTGTTCAGTACACTGGTGCTGAGTTCAAAGGACGTCCTACATGGACTTCCCACATTGGCACGACTGTTTGATCCATTACAGTCGTATGCAGAATGACAGTATTTGAACTGAATATAGAAGTATAGAACAACATTTAACATGGAAAAACACCTCTGAAATTGCAGCTCTTTACAACCACTGCAAGGACAAGTGGCATTGTCTTTCTAGATCTGGTTTTCAGTTGCCAAATCACAGTTAGAAAATACACAGTTTGACAGTATTATTATTATTTGTAGTGTCCCATAGCATTGCACATTTATGCAAATAGCTTCTTGCATGTTTTTTGTCTTAAGTAAAAAGACTTTAAAATTTATTCTGATAATTTACAGGAGATTTTGGGGAACACTTCACAAATTTGCAATTTTCTCCCAATACTTGTAACATGAGGACACAGATACTACAGGAATACATAACCCATTGCTTTTAGTTATGCTTTGAGGCCCCATGAATAGATGGGTACTTTTTAATTGAAAATTTCAGCTCCTTTTTGGTGAGCGTAGCTTTGCAGAAATAAAGTAGTGTTATTAAAGAAAAGTTGGTGGGTAGTAACTGACAAAAAAATTAATTTCCTTTGAGAATAGACAGCAAGACTGAATGGTGGTATAAAAATTAGGGGTGTAATGGGATGAGAGGCTATTTGCGGTCATTTGATACAATACTAAATGGTATAGAGCAGTGACAGTTTGAATACACACATTCAGATGTCACTCTATCAATGTCCATTTCAGGATGGAAGCCCAGCAGGTAATTGTGCAGTCACCAGAACTTCTCCATCAGGGCTGTGTTTATTTCTCATCTATGAATCAGGATCTTCAAAGGTAAATCTGCATGTTTTCGACATTCAAATGTCAAAAGGTATAATAGAAATATTGAAAACTTTCCAGGAACATTTCTCTAAAGGTAAAACTTTAAATGATTACTGAAGGTTTATTAGCCAGATTAAGAAATTATTTCATGAGTATCATGAAGAGACACAAGTTCATAAGGATAATACAAAATGAATTCTTTTTTTCAGGGCTCCAGATGAAAAATTTGAGCATATCTCCCTAGTGCGCACTGCTTCCAGTTACCTCTCTGTACCTTGCCATTTGCACAACTTTCCAGTTCACTTCATTCAATGAATAACAAGACATTCTTCATGCACAAATTAAAATGTTGAGGTTTTTATTTTATTATAATTTTGTGCGTCACCAGTTGTAATTTTACTCATCTAATTCAATGTCAGAAGATGAATCTCTCCATAGTTACTACCCATGACAGAACCAATGGCCACTGAGGCCACCACGCTGGGTGTTTCACAGAGCAGCCTCCTTCCCTGCCATAGCCAAGGCTGTCCCAAGGCAGAGGCAGCAGGACCTTGTCTCTTCAAGAGTATTAAAGTGTAAACAAACCAGAAGATATTTTCTTTTTGCCAAGTAATTTTAGTTTTATTGAGATTGTCAGCTGATATTTTTGTATTTACTATTGATAGATTGTGAAATTTGCTCATTTTCTACATACAAAAGCAGTGAGAAAAGGAGAACTTTATTCTTCTGTGTAAATTAATGAATCAGATATAAACATGCATCAAACAAAAAAAAATCACCTTTTTTGTGAATACAAATGCCAGTGCTTCTTACCTAGGGTAAAAAAAAAAAATTACTACTTCAGTTATTAATCTTTTTTTCCTTCTCCACTCCCCTTTCTCCAGTTTTTCAAATAATGGCATTCTTTCAAGCCATGCCAGTTCAGAATCAGAGAAAATCCTGAGCTGAAAGGCACCCACAAGAATCATCAATTTGATGACCAGTATGCATTTTTTCCATATATTTATTTTAAAGAAAAGGATTTGCATTAGTCACTTGCAAATAGGCAAATTCAAGAATGCTGGAGAAGCACATCAGGCACAGAAGTTTTCCTGCCAGAATTAATAGGTCTTCATGTGTCTTTGATTTCTGAAAGTTTAGACTCACATGTTGTTCTGTGCCAAACAGAACAACATGTTTCTTTGTGTCACCATAGATACTTTGTGTGTTCCACTTTTTTCTCTGGTTTTCAGGAAAAAACATGTATTTTTTTGAAAATCGGCTGATACAGGTTAGAGCTATCTCTCCAAAATTTTATCCGCTTAAGAAAATACCTGTTCATAAAATTGATCTATGACTAATCTGCCTCTGTGTCTATGTCTAATCTGCCCCCAGAAATGTCCACAACAAAGTTACTGCTTATGCCAGTGGAAGCAGTGTCAGTCTTTAGATGGAAATTAGAAAACAGAAATGTTTTCCTACTACTGGAAAATAAGAGGAAGATACTGTTAACAGTAGTCTATCTCCTTCTTTTAGCTTTTACGAAAATGGCCCTCATTTTTTAACGTTCAGTTCTGCATTTGTAATAAAGCCAGAATATTGCATTTTCTCCCATGCCAGTTAAGGAAAAAGGACTGTTATTTTTTTTTCTTTAAAGATCCTTAGTTGGTATAAAGGTATAATAGGTATAAAGTCACATGATAGAAACAATATTTTTAAAATCACTTCACAGCAGTAGGCATAATTTAGTAGTCTTCTATTAATCATTTTGTATTTATAGACAAAGTTATTTACAAAGATATATTTGTCTGGACTCTGTACCATCAACTGGTCTGACATCTGGTGTGTGGGTATCTTTTACCTGACTGTGACCTCTGCTCTGGTGGTGCTTGCAGATATCCATGTGTGACCTGTTCACTAGGGAAGCTGGGCATCCAGCTCCTGTGCATGCGTGACATGAAAATGACATTGCTCTGGAAAATAAAGGCTTAGAGGGGCAGGAATCTCAAACTGATATTCTCTGAGGGGGTTGGAAGAGGAATGCATGTGTGTGGTAATGGCAAGGCCAGGGTGTTTGATATGGGCTCTGGAGTGAGCTGTGAGTTGAACTGGTGGCACTCAACCTTGGAGGCTGAAGCATGGCTCTGCTGCTCGAACATTTGCTGTTCTCAGCCCTGATCATGAGCAGAAGAGAAAAGTAATTTTCCCCAATAATATGTTACATGTTTCATTGACTGAAATGATGCATTTCTCAGGCAGGTCTTTATTACAATTCCAGCTGTGAATCACTGCTCTAGATTTCCTCTAGCACAACTGAGATCAGAGTCCCTTCCACTCAATGTGTCACTATCAGAATGCTGAAAATCAATCAATGATTACAATTTGTGATTATTTGTGTATCTACAGGAGTAGCATGTATTGATTCCCAATCTCTACATTGCCCTTTATGCTGACAGCCATATAATGAAGAAAAACAATAAGAAAAAAAAAAAAAGAGATCAAATAAAACAACTCCTGTATAGTCTATGTTGTTGCACTGGAATAAAGCGGCTGCAAGCATGTTCAACTCCAGCCTTACCAGTTCTATATTCATTTCATATAGAACCAGGAAATTAAAAAAATATATATAAAATATAAAATAATCATGCATTAATGCATCACCTGGAATTTAAAAACAGAAAAGTGAATTTCTTGGTCTGACACCATTGTAAATGCAATGTGAGTGAATTATTCAAGAAAGAATGAAAACTACCTGCAATCTGGGGAGACTACAACAGGGAGCTGAAAAGCATATGCCCACAAACAACAAAGGAAAAAAAATAAATTTTTTTTCTTCTTCTTCATTTTAGGCTTCTGGAATTAATAAGCAAAGGGGAACTTGAGTGCTAAATTTTTTTATGTTAAAAGGCTCATTTACAAAAAGACAAAGTAAATGGAAGAAAAATAATTTATGCAGTGAACTGCTAATCCAGCTGTTTTCCTTCTGGGCTTAATTGGATTTACCTAGAATTGATATTTGGTGTCAGCATGTGTTATATCTTCAGCACAAGCAATAGTTACCAAACATAAAGAATCCTATCCAAGGCAAAATATTAATTTATTTGGCTCATACTTATTGCAATCACTTTTTTATTCATGTATGTTACTACTTAGTATTCCTGCTTGATGCCATTTCATATATGTGATCCAGTCTTAGTTATTCTATCTCGATATCTGAAGAAGTTCAGCAATGCAGAAGACTCACAGCTAAACAAAATGGGCTAGGAAATGGTTATTCATATCTTGCTCTGCCTTCCAGGCAGCTGTGCTGGCTATAAAATGGTGCATTGTGCCTAATGGCAGGTGGGTGACATCTGAATTCTTGAGGAAGACATATCCTGTCGTGTACAGTACCTTCAGCAGCAAGAACCTTACTGGTTCATTCTGGCAATGTGGAGTTACCCTCAGTGACTGAGAGAGATTTGTCAGCCAAGAAACTTTGCTTACATATAAATGCAAACCTGAATCTGTGCAGCGAAGCAGGGCAATTGGGGAAACAGGCTGTGGGAAGGATGTATTTAATTAAAAGCATGCATTTCAGATTCTTCAGAATGGCCAAATTATCTTTCACTTGCCTTAGATGATAAATATGGCATTTTTCTCCATGGTGAGATAATAGCATTCCATGATTCATTGTATATAGGGATTCAACAGATAATTGGACGTACTCTCCCAACCTCCAAGGTTTTGGTGATCTGTTCACTTTGCCTCATTTGTGGTGATTGGTTTCCTCAATAGCAGTTTGCCCTGACTCCTCTGGTGACAGAAAATATTGAAAAAGCCAAATAATTAAAGCAACAAGTGACAAATAGACGTGAATTGTGTATGTTCTTGTTTATGAATGGATATCCCTATTTTCTGGTGGGTGCAATGGGGCCAGTTCCCCCTACCCCTGTCCTGGTTCCCAATATTATTTGAACAAATCATCAGTGGTGATGCTCCATTTCAGGGCAGTGAGTGATTCTGCACCTACATGGCAATATATGGTAGGCAAATGGTCCACACCCCTCAGCACAGGGATTGATTTTTAACAGTGGAGAATAATGGAACAGGTTACCACATCTGAGCATTCACACTCAGAGTCTTGACTGCATTTGATCAGCTGTGCTTATGAACCCAGCCCTTAACCTGTACTGCTGCTACACCTCAGCAAAGGAGACCACTGCCTCACTCCCCATTTCCTTCCAGTGCTTGCAACCCATCCTGTCCACCTGCTTGCTGTTATTGCTGCATGAGGTCGATGGGAGAGCAACTGGAGACTGTCTCATTTGTTGTGGCCCTCAGTCCAATGGCCACTAAGACCCAGGAATTGTGGCTCTCCCTCAAAGCACACGCAGAGCCTGCCAGATCTGTCTTCTGTCCTTGTGCCATGGCCATGGCCTGGCATGCTAGCAATGTCTCTGCACTGGGCTGCAGTGAGAAAGAAGTTCCTTCAGTGACATCCAACAAACTGAGGCCCTTCTAAGCCTCCTGATAAACAGCAACTGCAACAGGGGCAGCATTATCTGAGGCAGCATTGTTCAGATGGGTTTGAATTAAATGCAAACTAGATCATTCCAAAAGCAGTAATTGTTTATCACACCTTTTATTTGTTGTAGGCTGGCAAGTATTTTCATACCTCATATGACCTGTGTGAGCTGGCAAATAGGAAAACCCAGAAGGACCATCTTAGAATTTCTGTCACCAAGAGCCAGACAAGTAGAACTGCCACACCTTTTTAAGCACCATAAGTAGATCTGACTGCCTCACCAGCTGTGCAGTGAGGGAAGAATTTAGAAGCTTAGTGTGGCTGTGGCTGCTGCTAATGGACATTTGGCCACTGTCTCCTCTCAAAAGCACGGGGATAGGGTATGTGTTTGGGAGCTGGAAGTCAAACGGGAGGATGAACTTCTTAAAACAATCTCTGCCTCTGGGAGTTCTCTAGAAGTGTCTCATCTTTGATCTCTGCAGGTTTTTTCTATAGGAGGTAAAATAAATTCATTTAGAGTCTTATTTTGCTTATAATACAATTAATTGCTAATGCAGCTCCACTGATTCCAACATTTTCCAGTTGAAGGACCTGAAGAGGGAGAGAAGTTTAGTAACTTGGTCTACTGATACTTATGCTCAAGGGATGCTTAATCCATCACAGTTTGTTAGGCAAGTGACACCCTCCGAAGACAATGCAGGGTATAAATATGGCAAGATTTTAAAAAGGCACTGTGGGGAGTCAAAGTGGAAGCGGCAACTTTTGCCTGCAGATACCTAAACTCATGGTTAGGATAATAAAGATTTGCTGGCACTGAGCAATTTGGATAGAGTAAGAGAATGTGAAAGTAAGTGTTTTCCTAAGTATTTTGTCAGGGAATGTAGGGCTGACATTATTTTTCATTCCACTAATGTTCTCTCTTTGATATGGCTGACCCCCATGGATGACAGCTGAACTGTCCCTGTCTTTCAGAGCATCACCTCTGCTGGTGATATTTTGCCAGTGGGAGTGGGTGGCAAGGGAAGACTGTGGTAAGCAAGAGACAATTTACAGATTTTAGGAGGAATTTCTTACAGGACGCATGGTTAGACATTGGAATTGGCTTTCCAGGGAGGTGGTGGAGTCACCATCCCTGGCAGTGTTTAAGGAAAGACCAGCCATGGCATTTTGTGCCATGATCTTGTTGGCATGGTGGTATTTGGGCTTGAGAGTCTCATAGGTTGGCCTTGATGATCTCAGAGATCTTTTCCAACCTAATTAATTCCATGATTCTGTAAAACAGGTCTGAGCAGCACTGTCTCAAAGAGGCATCTTTCAGAATTCCTGTGTACTATTTTTTCTCTGTCTTTACATCACAGCCTCTGAATACAAGATAGCTTTGGGGGTCCAGATTTTCATCACCCCTAGAATTGCTGCAGTTTATGCTTATGACTGCCTTAATGATTAAATATGTCACTTAATCACAATTTAAGCAAGCAAAATGATGCCTGCTTTTCATTTGTATCTAGTCCTCTAGTGAGTATGATAAAGAGGATTTGGATCTTTGCAATACTGAATGAGGACCCTTTTTACCTGAAGATCTGAGCAGCTTCCAAACTGGGATTTTTGATATGGTAATTGTTTGTTACAATTGACAAATAGTCCTAATACTTCTATCTTTTCAAAGTTATCATTTCTGTCTGCTTTTCTTATCCACAGGTGTAGCCGCTGTCTTATCATTAGCAGAGTGCTAAGGGAGAAGGAGTGACGTGTGTGTTTAAAATATTTTTAAAGTGTTAAAAGTGTCAAACACCTTAATTTTCAGGTATAATAGAGAAAATGTGAGACAATTATAATTAGCTGCTTATTTATTTGACCATTTTGAGAATGCAGGCAGTAGTATGCTTGGGGAATATGTACATGGGGAACAACAGGAAAGAGTTCTGTTTGTATCCTTGAAATTTGGGAAACCAGTGTAAACAAAAATAGACAACACAATGTGCTGATATTAATACATATCCCCAACAAATCAGAGGAAAATCTTGCAGTAGATAACTAAAAATGCTGTTTATACATTCAAGAAATAGTTGTGGTAGAAGCTACTGCCAACTTACTGTTATAGCCAAAGCTATAATTTATATTATTGTTTGTTGATGAAAAAAACTGTGTCATTTACTGGACTAACCACGTTGTGAGGTAACCTATCTATGGTTTTCCTTGACATCTCCACAGAAGGCAGTGTCGACTGGAACTCCATAGATGGCAGCATTTCACAAAGAACTCGAACTCTTTCTTCCGTTCCTTATTTTCATTCTTTTCTCCTTTTTTTTTCCCTTTTTCATTTCTCTCCTCCCCTCCCCTCCCCCTATGTCAGAGTAGTTAGAAAATATTTTAGTATGGAAAAGATATCAAATGGATATTTATAGAATTTAAATCATTGCCTCAGATTGGTGTGAATGGGATTCTGAGAGCACACTCTTTGCAGTACCCACTTTTGAATTATTTTGTCAGATCCTAGTGTGATACGACTAGGACTTCAAAAGAACAATTCTGTATGTTTGTGTGTTGGGGTTTTGGTTTTGAGAGGTTTTTTTTGAGGTCTGAGCAAGTGCCAGGGTAGAAAGTGTCTCAAAATAAAGTAGAAAAATATCAAAAGGGCAAAGTCCCCAGTAAACATATCAGAGTGAATGATTCCAAGTTCTCTAATATTCCTTATCATATAAGACCTGCACTGCTTCAAGACAAAAGTCTTGAAATTTGTTTTGCATATCAGAAAGAACTTTCTTTCTGCAAAGATTTGTTTTGAGGGAGTTCTAAGTTTTCTCCCAAGTTAGCTTTTAGACTGATGTAAATTTCCTTATCCTCAGTGGTTTTTGCATCTCTGTGAACCTGAAAAGAGAGCAATGAACCTAATTTTGAGTTACACATGCACAAAAAAAGATGATATATAAGAAGCAATAATGTTGTTGAGACATAAATGAGTACTGGAATTACAAATTGAACCATTTTATCACATAATTAGTTCTCTGAGAGGACAACATATTTTGATCAAATGGGAAAAATACCTGAGAAGTAAAATGAAGAAATGTAGAAAATACAATATATGCTGGTGTAAAATATATAATTCCTCGGTGACACAAGCACAAATACAACTATTCAGTTGTTTTTACAGAGGATTCAGGCTCATGTGAACAAATCTGGCCATTTGCCCACAATCCAGTTGGGTTTAGAGTCTGGATGATTGTATTTATATGAATCCCTGCAGATTCTACTGAATTCTTCAAACTGTAGGAATTAAGTCTAAACATGTCAGACAAATGTGTCCATCTTTCCAGTTGGGTTTCTCAGGGTAATATTTTGCATCCTCCATTGACCAGAAATGTGAGAAATCTGGGTAGAGTATTAAATATGAGTGAAGAGGCTCCTTCTGAAGTACCTGGATATTGCTGAGCTTGTTTAATCTGAAAAGGCAGCATTTAGGTGGGAAGACTTTTTTGATTACCAAGAACTCTGGTGTGTTCCATGTGATTCTTCCCTAACAATTTGTTATCACTGTTTTTATGAGTACTGATGTAACTGTCTCCTTCCATCTTCATAAATACAAATTATTGTAACTGTTTTGCAGAATTCTCAGAAGATCCCTGAAAATCGGTGCAGTTAGGGCGCTTATTGGGAAGGCAGCAGACCACAGGTAAAATTTCTTATTGGCTATTTTAGACATTTAAAATAGGTGTTTCATACGCTAAGGTGTGTGAGAGGTTGGTGACTAATCACCAATTTATTAGACTTTTCGATGAGTGTGTGTGTGTCTCTTGTCTAATAACCTATTGCGGACACACAAAACCTTTGTAACACAAGCACTGGATTCAAGTAAATGATTCGTTACCAGCTATATGTGGAACACGTGGGTTCAAACCCTGGTTCTGCCACAGATTTCTCATGTAACCTCAGGCAAGAAAATTTATCTGCCTAAAAATTAGGCACCTAATCTCAGCTAGTCATCTAGGCTCCCACTATAGTCAACGTGAGAGATAGGCACCTCCAGAAGGCAGCTGTAAGCCCTGGTTCAGACCCTATCTTTGAAGAAGATGAATCACCCCCTGCAGGTGCCTGTATCTGCACCCATTGATACTGAGGGAGCCTGGGTGTCTGGCCTAAACAAGTTGCTCAAGTATTAAGTAGCTAAATAAAGGTAGAAAGCATTTCACTGTGGGTATCCCTGTGCCTCATTTGCCTGTGTGCACTGAGAGGAATTCAGCCTGTTTGTGAGGGATGATAAAACAGACACATATGGGCATGATGGCTGTGGGTGGTTTGCAAAACTTGGTTTGTCGACATCACAAGCCTTACAGTCTCAACATGTAGGAACCAAGAGCATGATTTTGTCTTCAGATATCAAAGTATATTCCGTGTTTTCAAGGAGAGGCACTCTCACTTTCTGTTAGCCCTATGGATAGAGATATAGAGGCAGAAGGCAACAGACACTCATTTAATCTAAAAGTGTTCTTTTTAGCTATGAATGTTTTTAAGGAAATCTGTGATCTACACAGATTTTGTATCTTTGACCTAGATGTCAAGTGGCACTAAATGTGAACATAACCATTTGTGTTCAACTCCTTTCTGCTAATGAGCCTAATGATTTGATCATCCTTCTGCAAGAATGGTAGGAATTTAAACAGAAAGGATGGTCTGTGTTGGTCTGTGAAGTTTTCCTTCATCCTCTAGTTTTATATTTATTGCTAGCTATCTCAGGAGTGTTTACTCCACTTCTCTCTATTAGTCAGCCCTTTTAGAGTCTTGTATTGTCATTTTTAAGGGAGTTGTTCCCAGTGGGAAGGGATATATTTGTAAAAGAGAGACCATGAGCTACATATTCTTCTCCTACAGTCTGGTACCATCATCTGAGGCTATCCTATACAAAGGTCAGAAAGACAATGTTAATCACAAGGCCAAGGATGACTGCAGGAAGAGGCACAAGCTTTTATTCTTCTCTTTGTCCAAATGCATGAGATAGATAGAGTAGTTTGGATAGGGGAGCTGGAATCAAAATGGAACAATGGAAGGAATGTTTTTCTCTTTTCATTTTTCCTTGGGGCTGTTATGTTTCTATTCTGCTGCTCCTAAATCTCTCTTACAAAGTATAGAGGGTTGGGGAAGTGGGTACTTATATGTGCATTTGAAAATGCATGCAGTATTGACATAGAAAAACATATTAATAGATCAAATTTAGGCTAGATATGTTTGAAAATGCCTTTTAAAAATAAATGCAATATCACTTTAATCTGCAGCATGATTTAAGAACAAAGTATATGGAAGCATAGAGAACTTTTCTGTATTCCTACGTTTCATTAATCTCTGAAATGGACAGTTAAAAAGGGAAGATGCACAGGGTTACATGCTGAAATATATATTTATTTTCAAAAAGAAAGATGTAGCTGAATCTCTTATACTTTGAAATCAGGCCTAGGGTGTCTAATACTTGTGGCTTCTCAACTTTTAGGCAGGAACTTTGATCACATACTTGACAATGAAGATTGCTCTGTGGAGGTGAAGCGCAACTTGCTGATTTAAGCATATTCATTTTTCTCACACTATTAAGTGAAAGCTTATGATCATGAAGGGTGCATTTCTAGGTGTTCTTTTGTCTGTTCTGCTTTTCTTTTTCATCTGCAGTACAACAATATGAAAAAAAAAAAAAAACAAAAAAAGAGAAAATACTAAGAAAAGGCAAGTATATGGACTGAAATAAAGGAAAACAATTTTTTTATTTCCCTATAAAACAAGACTGCTGTTTCAGATGACATTTTTGGTTTTGACAAAATTGTCAAAAGAGATTTAACTCCTCTCTTTCCAGATGATAAGATTTCTGTAAAAGCAAGAGTGCCGAGCAAAGGATTTCCTCTGTCTATTATTGAAGACAGATTGGATTTAGAAAACTCTGTGTTATTTTGAGATAAGAAAATTGCACAGAAATAAACAACTTGACATTTTACTTCCTCTTTACACTCTGCCAGAGGTGGAAACCACATGAGTGTAGGCATACTGGCTCGGAAATAGGAAACATGACAAATCTTTGTTTTGCTTCGTTTTCAAACTCTAAGCTGAAGAAATTGCAAGCTTCCCTGTGAATTACATTAAGGTTTCCCTGGGTAGCCTATGATTCTTCAGAACCTTTTTTTTGTGTTTTTGAAAACTGTTAAGCCAAGCTAGTAATTGTTTATTAGTCCTCAGTGTATAGTTCAAGGCAAATAATTGCAAACATACCCATTCTTATATCATCTTAAAACTACTGATACTGAATGCAAGCTCTTTCCTTTTAGAGGAAAAGGCATATTTTCTTATTAAATGGGACTGTGGGTCATATAAAATGTGGCTCTGCTGCAGTCAGTGGAAGGATTGCCCTTGAGTTTAGTGGGACACTTCCATCCACCTGGCGTTATATCCCTTTTGTGCAGTGGCAGTGCACTGTGGTGCTTGTTGGAAGCAGAACATCAGAGCTACATACACTGACTGTCCCAGTCCTAAAGTGTGCCTAGTGTTCCCTCTTGAAGTTAGATTGTGAAGGATGAGAAGAAGGAAATTATGATGGAAAGATTAAAAAAAACTTACTATTGAAGTGCACATGTTTTTTATGATTTAGCAATTGTGTACCCTTCATTAGATGATTTTTGCCAAGTTAAGCCAATCAATTCATTGGCATGATTTTCTATCAGGGGACAATTTTTGGAAACTAATCTGTAAATTAGATATTAACTCATTATGTGATGATTATCTGGAAAAATAGGTGTAAGTTTTATTTTGGGAAAGTTCATGGCCTTTATTTAATTTGTAATTGCTTGATGTGCTGCTCAGTTATTGTAAGAAGTCATGAAGGATTTTGTATGGTTGTTACCATGTACTCTGCTTATTTCCAAGAGGAGGTAAATAGTCTCTGAAGGACTATGAGAGAGTTTCAATGAGCTGGACTGAAGACCTGAAAATGTAGTAATAGGTCAGACTTGGGTTGTACTGCCATTTTGGGTAAAACTCAGGAACTTGTACTAAAAGGTCCAAAGCTTGAGCTTTGGAATCACTTTTAAGTTGACATAACCCATGTTCTTTATCTAATTCATTACACCAAGCCCCTGTGAATTTCATTTAGTGTTCCCCATTTCTGATATTAGTCCTTTTATATTTTTTCCACATATGAAAAACTGAGATAAGGCAAATTAATTCCCAGCCAGAGGTTGGATTAGTTATTATTCAGATTGCATTTCCAAATATTATATATAATACCATAGAAAACTATGGATAAATATAATTTAAGATTCTGAAAACCATCTCCAAGATGTGGAGAACTGTTCTCTTTAAAAACAGGCCTGTTGATACTCTGGGGAGACACACTGTACTAACAAGATACATAGGAAAAAACTCACCTAAAGCCATTGTATTTTCTGTAAGGTAGAATTTAACTTTATGAATGACTTAAGATAATAATTCTAAGGCTAGAAAAATCAGTGCCTTGGTTGAAGAGGGAAGGATTAGTGCTTGTAGAGGATGTCACCAGCCATAATATTGGAAAGAATGTGGTTGTGAAATCACAGAGACATCAATGGAAAAAAGCTTTCAGGTTAACTGTAGAGTCATTTTGAGACATATGAAAATGAAATTATTTTGGCTATTGTAATTTTAAAATATATTTATTATATTTGCGATCATTATTATCCATATTACAATGACTCTTCACCTTCTGTGCCAGCAAATCATTATTTTATAAAGGGAAGAGGAAAGAACATTCCTTGTATTAAAAGCATGCCTAAAAATGCCAAATAATTTGCTTTTCTGACAAACAGTATACTGTCTTGCACACTTTAAGTTTCATTTAGGAAATTTTGACAAAACTTTTTCTTACGGTAGAATATTTGTAATTGTAATATTTAACCTGAATTAATTTAAGTAGTAAGCTGCAGTCTTGTTAGAAATTATAACTCAGGTCTTCAGTTTGTGCTGTCTTAGAGATTTCTTTATTCTTTCTGTGGTTCAGAGATGATTCTTTTTGTCTTAATCCAGTCATTACGTTATGACTGTCACAACTCTCTGAAGTTATTCCTTATGCTGTCATAAGGCATATATGGCTTGGCCAAGAAGCCAGGTCTATAGGAGAAAAAAAATATGTCATGCATTTTCTTCTGACTGCCATGAGATAGTTTTAGTGACAGAGCTGACCACCAGTGAAGCTATTCTGAGCGAATTACTGAAGTACATGAAACATTTGGGTAGAAGAAAGCCCAAATTTTTGTTCTAATTTAAAGAGAAATGTTGAAAGGAATGGTACTATTATGTCCAAATAGTTGTCTTGATTTATAGTCTTTGGTTTGTATTTCTTAATTTTGGACAGGTTGGCACTCCCTCCTAAAATTAGAAGGATGATACAGAAATGGCAGTTTCTTTGTGCTGGAAATGCTGTATTCTCTACATTTCTCCTAAGGTAACATATTTAGTCCTCTGCATACTGCTTTACTAATGCAAACAGTCCTCAGTGACCCCTGTGCCAATTGACTGGATGATAAATACTCTGCCCACAATGTAGCCAGGCCTCCAGGTCAGCGAGTGATAATGTTCAACTTTGGCATTCACCTATGTGAATTGCTAGAAACTGAAAATAGCTGGGAAGAGTGGTCTTTTCTGGTTGATATCAAACTTTGTTATTTTCTTTCAGGCTGCCACTAGAGAAGGGGCTGGGTTGCAACTCTCAGTTATCCCAAGTGAACACTTTCCTCACTGAAATGTACCTTTTGTAGATGTCCTTCACTTGTCCCTTCATCTGCTACAGGGGATAGTAATGCTTTCTTTCTCACTGCTCCAAAGGTACATCTAGAGTCCTAGTGCTTGATATCATTTTTTGTGGATCACAGTGTGGAACAACATAATAATCTGGTTTTTGTAATCAGGGCATCTCATGCAGGTGTTGTACTGTGTTAAAGAAATGATGACTGTGTTAGTAAACCCAGACCTCTGAGCAGGCACGAGCTGTCTGTTATAATATGCACAGCAGACACAGGACCCAACTCTATATTATGATTAACAAATGAATTTTGACATTTACTGTAATGCAAACAGAGTGTTTCTTCCTGGTTCTGTGTGAAGGGTGGAAAATGTCTTCTAGTGGTAATGGACCAAGACACAATGAATTATCTATAGTAAGAAATCACTGCTGGGCCTAGTTGGTATCTCCTGCATCCTAATCATGTGCTCAAGAGAGAAAAAAAGAGAAAAAAATGATTAGCTCACATGCTAATCATTTATTTTGTGTGATGGTAAAAACAAGTGGAAAATAATGGCAATACTGTCCTTTGTTTCTTTCAGATTTGTATTTTATTTATATTGCTTTAAATTTTTAATATATGATGTTCTGCCATGTTTCCCTCATTTTCTGTCATCATTTACTCAGTCAGGAGAAGAAAATCGACTCTTTCAACAACTCTGTGAAGCTGACCAATTTTTGTTTGGTAAAAATACATAGTGCAACTTATCATATTATTCTGGAAGTCTGGTTTTTCCCATGCATTCCAATGGTGATCTCCATTTCCTCTGCTCTAATCAACACCATCAGCACAAGAAAAAAAAAATCTGCTTCCTATTTGGTTTTAAAGTCCCCTACATTTTTATATATCGAAGACACTTTGAAAAAGTTTTTAAATGCCTAGTCATCAAAAAAACCCATTGTTTCAGTGGATGATTCTTTCCACAGAAATAGTTCCATTACCTTCAGTTTTGCTCTGAGACAGGAATAAGTGTGATGGGGCTGTTCCACAAGAAAGAGTGGGATTAGGTCCAAGAGTAAAGGTTGCTCATCTGGTGCAGCATGTCAGGATTAAAACTGCCCTGTTTCAGACAAGTTTTAAACTATCTTTCCAGCTTCTCCTAACAAGCACCCTTCTCAGCATTTATTTTCTTGAGATTGAATTTCTAGACGTGGCATCCTGGATCTGAGTTCTTTTTATTTGGGGAGGTTGTCCTCTAAAGTCCCTGACCCCAGGTGCCTGATTAAAGTATGACTGGCAACTCCCATGAATTGTGGCTTTTCTGAGTAGCCTAAATTAGGGTGATATTCCCCTAGAAATACACACATAAATAAGGATTACTTATGTGAGTAGCATGAACACGTCCTTCCTTCTTATTCTTTTGTCATGAAGAGCAGTTGATCTTATTCAATTGCTTAGTGTACTGTGGTAGAACTGAAATAGAATGGAGTGTCATATTGCAGAACCAGAGCCAGTTATTATGGTCACGGTCTCTCCTCTGACTATTTGCAAATTTGCATTTTACTAACAGGAGAAGCATGTGCTAGATTAAAACAAGGAGGCTTCCTTTTTTTTTTTTATCTTTCTTTCTTTCTTTCTTTCTTTCTTTCTTTCTTTCTTTCTTTCGACAGAAAATTATGCTTTAAAGTTTTTTTGTGAAATGTCTGTCATTTTCAGGGAAATATGTTTTCTAGATGGATTGGCACCTGCAAAGTATGCTATATATCTTTGTTAAATCATTTTCTGTCTCTGTAGAAATAGCAGTTTAGTTTTGCAGTATTTTTTAAACAAAATGACTGAGCATTTAGCACAATTATTTTCAGCACTATAATCTTATTTTTTTTCTTCTTTTGTCAAGACATCCTTTAACAGGGAATAAAAAATGAGACACACTGTAAGTTATTTTGCATAAATGAATAATTATGATTGCCACATATTGCCAATTGTAATTAGAGATAATAATGCTAGGGTTTTGGAGCTTTTTCTCATGCATTGCTTTTCCAAGCAAAACAGATCTTTTGTAACATTCATCCAGTTAAGTGAACAGCTTGGGTTTTCTCTACACACACACACAGACACACACACACACACACACACAAGAAAAGGATGTGCTTTTATTTTGCACTGCATTTTTTTTTAAATGATAGCTTTAATTAGTTGAAGGTAAATAAGTAAATAAATGGCACACTATAAATAGTAGGCTCTTAGCAAAATTAGAGGCACATTAAAGATAACACACTTTTGGGACTTGCAGATCAGTTAGCAAGTTGTCTGAACATTAGAGGGAAATTGGCAGCTGCTTACAGTTAGCAACCAAAAATGCTGTAGGTAGTATGTGCATGTGCAGATCATTTAAGGGCTCAGTTTCCCTTATTTACATTCTATCACCTTGGGGATTTGAAAAAGGGTTGTTGGGTCTTTTCTTGTTTGGTTTTTTGGTGGTGTTTTTTGTTGTTGTTTGTTTTTGTTTTTGTTTTGTTTGTTTTGGTTTTTTGGTTTTTTTGGGTTTGTGTGTGTATGTGTGTGTGGAGAGGGGCTTGATTTTTGAAAACTGCTGAGTTTAGAAGCAGTATTAGGCATACCTGCTTGCAGAGCAAGTTGCTCGCTGCTGCTGTGGTGGAAGCTTCACTTTAAGCAGCTCTTGGATACTGTGCATCCACATTGACACGAGAACTTGGCGTGGTGCTAGACTAAAAACAATGCTGTTTAATCAGGTGTGGAGTGCTGGCTTATTACTTTTGCCAGTAGCTTTGTTTTACTTGGACTGCATAGCCTTGTAAGAATTCAAAGCTACTGCAATATTGCTGAAGAAGCTTTCTGAGATGTGTAACTAACCATAATGCTGTATCTCCAGGGTACTGAATGAATGCGGCAAACAAACTGTACTTTGCAACTGTCTCATTTTCCAAGGAAAAATGGACCAACTTCGGGAATTGTTGCTCAGCTCCCAGTCTCAGTGGGTGTTCTGTCTGAGCACAGACAGACTAGAGCCTAAACAATGAGCATTAAATTTGGCCCCTTCATCTCAGGATCTCACAATTCTTTTGGAAATGTTAGCAAATTAAGGTTCACATCCCCTCCACCCTGTAAAATAACCCTGTTCCTTTTTCTCAGATGGGTAAAGAGCATCATGAAACAGGGACAACAGGAGTTACAGATCAGAAATCTGACTCTAGAGTAGGCTGCTTCATTGTCATTGTTCATTATTTTCCATAGCCCTGTTGATCCCAGTCTCTCATGCTTCTCAAGAGTTTCCACAACTGGAGTTGAGGGCATTTGGATGTGATTTTCCACACGGATTATTTGATGCATTTTCCTCATTCTGCATATCCTAACTTGACTTTGTCACTTAAACCCTATTTGGAAGGGTGCTGTAGCCATTTCAGGTTACAAATCCTGCTGTTTTGCCTACCACAGAATGATTTAAATGCTAACATAATCTCTGTTCCTTGCCCTGCAGAAGCTTTCATGTGGCAGCACATCTCACAATTAGGCCACACCTAGCTGAAATCTCCCAAAGGAGTGCTCTAGAAACTATTATCCTCTTTAGGGATTGGTAACCTGGCATAGATAAAAATAGGGGGAAAAGGAGACCCAATACTGTCTTAAAATATATTTTTAATGAAAATGATTTGACTATTGCTGCTTTCTTTCTTGGACATGGGATGTATCAAAATGCTCTCCAAATAGTTTGTTCTTATCTAATAGGGTAATTTTCTTCTCTCAGAGCAGAACCTATATGATATATTTGTGTCTTAGACAGAATTTTAACTGAGTTTTAGTAACAGATCTTTACAGGCTCACCTTCTCATCATTCAGGATCTCTCAGTAAGGCTGTTTTAACAGAAGACAGTTTTTGAAAAGAGTAGTATTGGAAAAATATTTTCTGTATTTAACTTGCTTTAAAATAGTCATTTACTACTTAGATTAATTCCTAGTTTCTCTTTCTATTTTCCTCATATCTGCTGTTCTCTATTCCCTACTTCATTATCGTCTTCTTCTTCCCTGGGTACACACTTCCCAAAACTTTGTTCTCTTCTTTTTCTCTTAGGTGAATATTCTGTATCATTCCTTTCTTTTGCTTACTCCTTTGTAAGCAGATTCACAAATGATCACCCTCTTTCACTTGACTTTTCTCTACAATGACCTTCTCAAGGTTTTAAGTTTGCTGATTTTCTCAGAGTAACAGCTCAAAGTCATGTGCTTATTCTCTATTTGAAAAGCTGTTTACTGTTGTCTGGGCTTTTATCATGTGGTGGTTCAGTATTTTCTTCTCTCTTATTTTGTTTCTCTAGACAAATACAGTCCTGTGCTGTTACAGGTAATGCTGCAGACACAGATTTTCTATTCTTTTAATTAAACAGTGGCACCTCTTGTATTTGCATTGCTTGGCTTGTATGCTAGTTTTTAAGGGTTTTTAGTTTATGTTCCACTGCTTTTAGGTTATTTTTCAAACTGTTCCTATGATCTCTTTTTTTCTGCCCTTCATTTACAGGAGAAATTAAACAGAAAGTTTCAGGGCCACTCCATTGTCTACCTTTGAAAAGCTCCTTTGAAATTATCCTTGCCTTTGGTATATTATTACACATAAAGATCCCTGGCTAGTGATTCCCAATGAACCTGAGGTCTATATGGTGCAAGGAGCACAGGGATTGCTGTTTCCTCTTGCTCATCTTAGGCCACTCTGTGCTGCTACGTTCACATATATTCAAGCTGAACATACAAGCTCAGTTAAATTAATTGCCTTCAGTATATACTCAAGGCCAAAGACATGGATGTACAGGCAAAAAGGAGGAGAATGGGTCTAACGGGGGGTTTGCTAGTGCCAATTATTTTAGGGAATCTTTTTGAAATGAAAACTGAAGAAGGAATCACACCAGATTCCAATGATGATGAGAGAAGGGCCAGTTTAATCTTTCAGTTTGTTGGATAAATGGAGGAGAGAGGGTAAAATAATTTCACAGTATCACAGAATATGCTGAGTTGGAATTTTTCTGCTGGCACCCACCTCGGAGCCATGCATTGACCTGATGGATCTGCCTATTCCTATCAATATAATTCCTTGTTACCAGAAGAATTGAGGAAATGACTACCTGCACTCCTGATCCCTTCTGCCAATCTTCCCAGGGCCCTGCTGTCTCTTTTGATTGCCCTCGGACTTCTCTTTTTTATTTTTTCACTGCCAGTTTGAACAACCTGTAGTGGATAGTGATCAGAGAACCTTACTAGACTGGAGAGTTTTCCAACAGTGTCCTTTATCTCCCCTGGCAGACAGAAGACTTCCCTGTGAGTTGTGTCTGCTCTGCACATTGGGCCCTCTGTACCCCTTAGGAGGGAGTGTCCTATTTAAATTCTCCTTCTTTTCCTCTTAACAGAGGAGGTTGTGATGAAGGGTGCAGGAAGTGTTGTTTTAGGACACCCCACTATCCCTGTAGGAACTTTGCCCACCACATCAGTTGTTTGGCCTTCTGATTCCAGAGCCTCATACCTGGTGCAGAAAGTAGCATTCCTACTATGCAAATTCTGAGAAGGAGGAGGAACCTTCCTCCTGGCACATGCCATGACCTGCTTCCAGCCTTCATCTTCATCAGACCCTTGACTAACAGTCCTTTAATTCCCCTGCAGGGTTCTGAGCTTCTTTGCAAATGGAGGCTCCAGACTCCCAAGAGCCTTGAGACTGCAACATCTCTGAAAATAACTGGTGAATGTCTTGCTCATTTGTTTGAGCTCTGGGTAGCCTGTACTCTTCTTCCTGTAGCTCCTTTACCTGGCAATGCAGCTCCTCAACCACAGCACAGTTTCTGCAAAAGAATTGTTTGTCAACCCAGCCTTGCTAAGAGGACTCAGGCACTCCAGGCAACCTCTGGCCTGGAGAGCTGCACCTCCCATCAGCAGGTCTGTCTGTCTGTCTGGCAGCCTCTGACACAGCTGGGGCAGTGACCCTCACAGCTACAGGGGATTGAACTTTATGGTGTGTCAGCACCATAACTGAGGAATCTTAAACCAGTATGCTAAGACTGGGGCTAAAAGGATCTCTTTGCTCTTCCTTACCACTTTCCTAACCCAAACAAAAAAGGCTCATTTTAGTTGAATGACATCTTTCAGAAACAAACCACCAACAACAAAAAAGACCCCAACAAAACAAAAACTAAAAAAAAAGAACAGAAAAACCTGAGATTATCTTGGTTAGAGTGTGGTGCTGACAACCCCAAGGTTGTGGGTTGAGTCCCCATATAGAGCATTCACTTAAGAGCTGGACTTGACGATCCTTATGATTACCTTCCAACTCTGAATATTTTGTGATGCTGTGAAATGATGAATCACAGAATCACAGGCTGGTTGGGGTTGGAAGGGACCTCTGAAGGTCATCTGGTCCAGTCCCTCTGCTTAAACAAGGTCCTTTAGAACAAACTACCCAGGACCATTTCCAGACAGCTTTTGGATGTTTTCACGGGTAGAGAACCCTCCACCTCTCTGGGCAATCTGTGCCAGTGCTCAGTCATCCTCACTTTTTCCTCAATGAAAAAGGTTTCCTGATGTTCAGAGAGAACCTCTTGTGGTTCAGTTTATACTTTTGTCCTGTCACTACCAGAAAGAACCTGGGTCCTTCTTCTTCACAAAACCTCCCTTCAGGTATTTGCATACATTAATAAGACCCGCCGAGTGGTCTGTCCTCTGAGAAAACAGTCCTGTCTGTCTCAGCCTTTCCAGCCTTTCCTCATGGGAGAGATGCTCTAGTCCCTTCATCATCTTAGTGGCCCTCTGCTGAACTATCTCTTGTGGCTCCATATTTCTGTTGTCTCACAGCTGTTGTGAAACACTTAGCCCTTCCCTTTTAAAGTATGCATTTTCAGATGAAAACATTCAACTACTTAATTACAAATGTGTGAGTAGCTTTTATCAACCCAAATAATTTTCCAAAGTACAAAATATTAAACTTTTTTCTTTAGATCAAATTACATCAATGGATTTTTGGTGTGTTTTTTTACAGACTACATATTTCACAGGTCAGCCTTTCTGTGCTATATTGGTACAATCCCTAGATAACTTCAATAAATTAATACAATCACTTCTGGTTTACAAAAGTGCAACTCTGCTGAGATTTTGAAATTTATTATAATATTGTGTAAATAGATTGTGTCTCTCCTTTTCAGGAACTGAATCTAAGCATTCATACTAATTTGTTTTTCTTGGTGTTGTTAACGAATTTGAAATTGTTAGTATTTATAACATTAGCAATTATTCTTAATGATTATAATTGTTCAGGGAATTTTTCAAAATATGAAAAATGCAAGCAAGCACCCAAGTGAGAGGAAAAAACTTTTGCCTAATAGTGTTAGTGGATCCTTTATTTAAAATATATAATCCATCCTCATTTTCTGGCTGTCTTGATAAACATATGATTAAGTGATAGTGTTTGACTGGGAGCTCATGTTTGCTTTGTCTTTTTAAATTAAATTTTAAAATCACTCCAAAAATATTGATTCAGTACCCCCCTTTTTTCTTATTTTTTGGTTAGCTGTATTTTTTTGCCTGCAATAAAAAGCCATGGAAAAATACAGCAATCCCCTTGCTCATGTGATATAATTCCACACTCTGAGTGTGAATACTGGCAGATCAGCAGAATGAGCCATCTGCAAGCTATAAGCTGTGTCTTTGCATGAGTAGATTTAGGATAAAAAAAAATTGTCTGACCTGGAAGCCAAACATTACTTGGCATCTTTACCAGAGATCCCTGCAAGGCCAGCCACTGCTTGTGCTGAATTTGTGTCCTTCCTGAAATATATGTCCCTCCCTCTTGCCATCATATTTTATAGTACACATACGAAAGTGCACACACAGAAATGCACACACGCAGGGCTGCACCATGGGCCACCTCAGAGATGCTGTACTGCAGTTTAATGAATATCAGACTTCATAGCCAGTCTTTGTTGGATTGCCATGCTGGTGAATAATGAATATCATACTGCAAGGTTAATCCCAAGTGGCCAGTTCCCTGATTTTAACAGGCTGGGTGTTAGTCTGAAATGCTTGTAAATGTCTACAGTTCATGCATTGTGCCATGTAGGAACATGCACCTCTAAATCCTCACCTTACTCAGGCCAGTAACTCTTGCTGAAGTCAAAGGAATTAGTCAAGGATGTAGCACAAGATGGATTTGTTCCTGCAGTCTTCCCTCACCACCCCTCATCCCAGTTATTATCTCCCAAGCTGCTGAAGTCCACCTCAAAGAGAAGGGTTATGCATTCTGTCAGTTTTTCCTTTTCATGTGTTGCTGTCACCCTTCTAAGCTTGTTCTGCTGGCTCTGAGATCCTGGTCCTCTGAATTACAGCTTGTGACTTCAACTAATGAAGTTGTTGGCAAAATTCCAACAACTGACGTCATTCAGAGAATGATCCAGCCAAAATAGTGCTGACTCCTGAGAGCTCCTCAGCCCTTGTGGCACAAACGTGAGCTGCGCAGCCACAGGATTTGTGACGATTTGTCCCTAGATTATAGAACATTTGGGACTGGTGGAGTCTATCTTTTCAAATTGTTTGCAAAGTGCAACACAATCTCAAACTCATGGTAGGAACAAGGAGCAGGAAGCCATTGGCTTTTATTGCCCTTGTGGAGACGCATGTGGGAAGGAGCTAGAACTACACCTTCAACAATAAATCCTTTTTTTCCCCTCTGGTTTGTCTTTTTGTCCTCCTTCTCTATTCACTCCATTGGGAGAACTAGAATCTGATCAAACCTTCCCAGCTGTTCTAGCTAAAATTTATTGCCAGCAAAGGGTGGGTTTTTTGGTCTCCTGTGCCTGCGTCAAAAAAGACCTGCTTTGAATAGCATTAAAATTTTCCCTCCCATTAAATTCAACATCAGCAAAACCAGATTAAAACAAGAACAAATGGAAAAAAATCCTTTCTCCAGCATTAAAAGACATAGAGGTTTATTTAAAATGAAATAATGTTTTGCATGATCCTTCTTGTGCAATTACAGAGATCATTAATGCTGCCTAACTGCTCTTTTAATATAAACTATAACAACCTAGAAACATTCTCAGGTTTTAGGACTGTAGGTGGTGACAACTTTGCACTACAAAGAGAAAAAGCAAGTGGCTGGTCATGCTATGAAGGCGTGATGTAGCCATGACAGGCACTGAGAGGGAAATATTTGGTATATAAATGCATGAACATATTGGCTGTGGAGAACAGACCTACCAAAGGAGCTTTCAGCATCCCAAAGCAGGGGGTAACAGTGACTCTGTGAGGGGGAAAGGGTAGCTCTTTGAAGGCTGTTACTGCTCTTCTTGGCACCTGCTTGTGTGAGCCTGGGAAACACTGGCAGCATTTGGGAGGGCAAAGTTGGCCTTTATGCTTCTCACCTCCATACATCATAGTGACTTAGGGCACTTCCCCTTAAACTGTGTGCACTGCTGGCCATCTATAGAATGGGGCCTTTGTTCTGCCCACACTGATATTTATGCACCGTCCATCTTTGTGCTTCATGACATTTAAATGACAGAGTGCTGGGCTGTGGCTCACTGTAATAATGTGGTCTCTATTCTACCTGCCCTCTAGAGACTGAGGCCATGTTTTGAGCAAACAGGCCAATTATTCTATTTAGGGAGCCATAGCAGAAATGCTACAACAGAAGCAGGAATGACTTTATAAAGCATGTGTTGGTACAAATACAGCTCTAGGTACCTAATGCTGAGCAAGCTGACAGCTTCATATGAGCACTTTGCTTCCACTCTGTGGAGTACCTCACTCCCTTTTTCCCTTTCATGAGAAGTTAAGGATGCAGAACAACATTTAATGCCAGCAATAACCACATCCTGCCTTGCAGCAGAGGGAACAGCAGGCAAGTTCTAGGAAATAGAAGCTAGAAATTGGATATCCAAGTAGGTACTTAACTATATGTCTACTGTGCTAATTTCCTAAAGAGCTTAATGCCAGTCCTGGAGTTTGAGGTCAGGCACGACAGCAGGAGAGGCAGCCACGTTAAGGGTCAAGGGCCCCAGAAGGCAGAAACTTCTGCCCATTCCCTGACTCATTTAGGTCAGACAGAGCTTACCAAGGGTTGAGAAAGCTCATTAAGATGAGGAATAAAAGGAGAGATGTTGGCTTTGGAGCAAGGAGAACTGCAGCATGGGGAAATGGCCCCTGCAGCTCATGTTTTGTGAGAGATGGCTTCTTTTTCTTTTCTTCTTCTTTTTTTTCCCCTCCCTGAATTAATAAAGTCAGCCTGAAGGAAAAGCCTGAAAAAGATTTTGGCAGGAAGTTAGTCCTTCCTGGGTTAGGGAAACAAGCCAATAGCCTTACAGGCAGCTGACTCTTTAATCACATATTTAGTATCTGGGAGAAAAATATTCTGAGGTAGCTAAGTGACCTCTAGAACTAAAACCTATTTCAAATACTACTCAGAGATTTAGGAACCAGGACACCATGTGAAGCCTTATCTTAAATGAAGCCTATCATCTTAGCTCTTCTAAGGGCTCAGAATTTTATCATTCTCTAAAGTTCAAATTTTTTTTTTGTTCTGGTTTTTTTTTTTCCGGTTGTTTGGTTTTGTTTGTTTGTTTTGTTTGTTTGTTCAGGTTTTTTGTTTTGGTGTGTGTGTGTTTTTTTTTTTTAAATCTTTTTTAATTGTATGGTCCTGTGACACTTTGTAACTGAGACTTTGAATTCTGTATGACATTGTCATGCTTGAAAATATTAACTTTGATTTTCTGTTCCCAAAGTTCCAGCTGGGCTCACTTGGTTTCATGTGTATTCAGACCTTTAACAACATTTCAAAGCATGGAACCATGGATATAAGTAGTTGAACATTGACTTCTCTCTCCAAGCAGAGGTCAATGTAGGAACATAATGAATGAAAACAAAATGTGGCACTTCTCTATCCAGTGAACTGTCTTGAAGCACAAAACCAGACTGGATCCACAGAAAACACCATGTTCCCTTCTCCCTTATTCCACCATTGCTGAGAAAATCTTTCTCAGATTGACAGGGATCACTCAATTATCCATACAGCTCTGAAAACACTTTAAAGGGCTTCAGGAACATGGGCTATGTGATCACCAGAAAACCAGGAAAAGTTGGGAACCGAATGGGGGGTGGGAATACCTGTAACCAAGTGCTGTAGTTCCTAACTGGATGCGCCTACTACCTGTAACGACCTTGCTTTTGCAAAGCATGCTCTCACAAGAAAATGAGAATTTACTGAACGCAGTTATCCAGCTTACTCCAGAAGGATGTTTGAATCCCACAAGAGAAAGTTGGCTGAGCCTACACCTAGGAAGTTTGCTCTCCCTCTAGCTCTGGAAGCAGAGCTGTTTTGAGGTTGTGGGGTGGTGGCTGCAGTTGACTGTTTAATTTGCAATCATTAATTTTCTCTTTGTTCAGATGGATTTAAAAGTTTGAAAAAATGAAAAAGTGAATATCTTTCATATATGCAGATGGGACTTAAAATAGTGATGCTAATGTAGCCATGTGTGCCACTTCAAATCATGTAAAGGGCCCTGTGGTCAGAAACCAGGTATGTTATAGAAAATGTAAAAGGAGAACATTTGTAGCCCTATTAAATATGGAGTTCAGCAGTTTAAGTTCTGACCTGAAGGAGAAATACAATCACTTATTTGTTGCTTTGGTTCCTAACTTAAAAACTTTCCCAATTACCAGAAAATACTGGAAATTAAAAATCACCTTTTTTCTTTAATTAATAAAAACACTGGGAAAAGTGGAAAATTATGTGAAATCTCTTACTAGAGACCTTGTTGGAGAGTTTCCTTTAGCAAAAGTAATAATCTGCTAGACGAATTCTCTGATGAGACAAAAAGAAACTGAAATGACAGAGCATGTAGTAGCACCATAGAAATTTGGAGCATATATTTTAAAAGGGGAATTTTTCTGGACTTAACTTATGCCTTGGAAGCCAGGGATCCATTTAATCACAGGAGCAGAAAATCTAATGCACTGTTTTTCAGATTTCTTTATTTTCTGTATGCATCTGAAACTGGTGGAAAGTAGGAAACAGAAAATCGCTTTTCAAAACCCATGCCTTCACTGAATGGTACCCCTGAGAAAATTAGGCAAGTTCTGACCACAGCTCCAAGCTGCTAATGCATGTGTGGCAAAGAAGAGGGGAGAAGGAAGAAGACAGTCAGCTACTGACTCAGACAGAGCACAGAATTCCAGCACAATTAAGCATGAACAGGAGTAGTGGCAGAGAAGAAAGCACCATGTGTGCTGAGATGGGGCAATATCAGGTTATCACATCCTAGTTAAGCCAGGAGCAGCTGCTGCCAGCAAAACCAAACCTAGTTTGCTCCTTGGCTGAAAACTTAAATATCAACACCCTTTAATTATGCATAAAAAGATAAACAAAGCTAGCAGCTTTAAAGTACTGTTATTAATTGCACCAAATGTTAGTGAAAGGTTGAATTATTCATAATTATAGTTCTCAAGGGTTTCTTGATTAAGGGAAATAAGGAATATTGTTGTGAGTATCTCATTCCACACAGCTCTCTCAGTTTGCCTAATCCAAGAAACAGGGATATATTTTACATGTCAGTTCTGAAAAAAATGCATATATCTGCTAGTTCCTTAGCAACCTTCTGGGATATGCCTGCATCTACTCCCATAAACACTACATATCAGAAATCATCTCCAGCGGGTTTCCGGGGATCAGTGGATTTTGCCACAATAATAATACCATTCATGTGCAGTCAGAGTAAATAATTTTATTTACTTACAGGATCATTGCTGTGTTTTGGGGTTCATTGAATGATTCTCTAAGAAAATAATATGTAAACACACTTCATTGAAAGCCCTCTGTATGAATGAAGAAGGCTGTAAGCTGTACTATCTGCATACAATTTTGTAATAGCTGAAACTAAATATTACTCCTTCAGAAGCCAAGTTGTTCTTGTCATAGCCCTGGCCCTCTTTTCTCTCTACATTTTAGCTAGAGGTAGTAGCCAAATCAGTATACACTTTTGGAAAGGAAGATTTTAAAAGAACAATATGTCTCTATAGTTTGTGCAATGTCCTCTTCAAAAAGTTATCAGCACAGCATACATGCTTTAAATTTATCATTCTGGTATAATTTATGGGTGATTTAAACCTTATCAAACAACCTCATCATTTGGTAACTTGCATATGATAACAGACTGAGGGACAGTTCAGCTGAGTAATTTTTAGTCATGTGAGTAGTGGAATCCAGCTGGAGCATGGAGTAAGGGTCCCTTGCCTGAGACAGTGTTTTCTGGATTCAAATTAAGCTCAAAATGTTCACTGAAATCAGGGGTGTGTGGGTCTCCTCCAGCAGCTTATTCAGTGTGTCAAAGCCTACACCGAGTGCAGCTGAAGAGCTTCTGCTTAGCTGCTCATGCATCTGCCTTTTCTGGGTGGTGCTTTGACATGAATGTATGCAGGTATTGTTACTTCGTGTATCCAACACTCTTCCACAAAGAGGAGCTTCAAGACTTCAACTCCTTACTTCTGGTGAAATTGATGGAATTTAAGTCCCTGGGGGAGTTTTTACAAGAATAATAGTGACAGGGATAATGGCTTTAAACTGACAGAGGGTGGGTTTAGATTAGGAAGAAATTCTTTACTTTGGAGGTGAGGCACCTGGACAGGTTGGCCACAGGAGCAGTGGATGCCCCATCCCTGGAAGTGTTCAAGGCCAGGTTGGCTGGGGCCCTGGGCAACCTGATCTCATTCAGAATATTTTTGCCAAAAGTCCCTGCCAACCCAAACCATTCTATGACTCTGTTCTATTTGTGGCACGCGAAAATGTAATCTATTAATGTTAATAAACAGCTGGAAAAATCCTGTCTTTGAAAGTCCCTGAAGGTTTTGGCTCTGTTTCTTTCACAGAATCAAATTCATGCAAAATATTTTTTTTTAGGATGAGAGGCTCATATTTATGTACAACGTTTTCTCACAAGCAAATGGCAAGTCATAGTAATTCAAGTCATCTTTGATCGTGTTAAGGCCTAGAAAGACTGAGCAAAAATCACATAGGTCAGATATATAAATAACTGTTTAAATAAATAAGGAAGCTATCTGTAGAGGTAGATGTAATGTATCTATGAAAATATATATTCAAGATATAGAATGCATACATAGTCACATAGATTTGCACATCCATTTAAATAACTTTTACACGGAAATACATGGGGCTAATTTTTGGTGTGATGAATGCTCTAGCTGTCCTTTCACACATTTATGTAATAAGGGTGAAATTGTATTCACACTTGCCTTATCAAAATTAATAACATATTTGACAGCATGTGAATATGATCTTTAAGTAGCTTTTAAATATAATAAAAATTGCAGTGTCAGTTTCCATACAAAACAAAGAAGGATTTAGTCCAGGGTTGCCTACTTTCTCCACAACTGATGGCATTTCTGTGGCTAAGATCACAAGACGTGCTTGAGAGAAGAGAAATCTCCTGATGTGGTTTATAAGAAAGAGATGACAAATTTCCATCAGAGTTACCATTTCCTCCAGTAATGATGCTGGGCTGGGCATGAAGCTGAATCCCCAAGCAACCTAATTATTGTAGCTTCTGATAGCTCAGTTTAACCAGATCTGTAATCCTGTTGATCCTATTCCCCACCTGAGCGGTTGCTTGGTCACCTTGGTTTAGCAGCTGGTTCAGAGGATGAGTCTTCTTAAAATAAACGAAGTCCCAAACTTGGGCAGAAAAGGATAAATAGGAGGTATGTAAGTGTTTTCATGCGATTTGATATTGAGTTTGATTGTGCCCACGGTGGGGGCCAGTGTCCCTTGTGTCGTCATTTTCCCTTACCCTGTCAGTGAGGGCTTGTCAGCCAGGTAAGAGTGTCTGTGCCAGCTGCTGTGCCAGCTGGTCCCAGGTTGACTTCTTTGGCATGTCTGAGCTGTGCAATGCTGTGGTGCAGAGTTGTTGGGATTAAACTTGCCCTGAGCTGTTACGTCCACACTGTGTGTTGCAGCACCGTGCGGAGATATTGGCTTGAGTCCCATCAACGGTGTATTGCAATAGTATTGTTCCACCAGCTCTGAGAACTCTTCCCTACATTTTCTGTGGTAGGTTTGGTCATCGTTACTCACACATTTCTCATTTTTGATGATTTCAGCGCATTATTCCATTTCAGTTGTGACATAATCAGACAAACTCAAGCCAGCAAATAGTTACTGAGATAATCACTGTCAAAACCTGAGCTCCACATCAGTACTCAGAAAAGCATAAAAAGTTAGTGTGGTCAGCAAACCTAATACTATTAAGTATGTTGTGTGGATTAGAGTTTCTCCTGTCTGCATCTTTTCTCATTTTGTAATGTTGCATCCAGACCAGAAAAGCATCTTCTTATGGAATTACCCTTTCTAGCAAGTCACTGGAGCTTGTTGCCTCCAAGGATCATGTGGTTTCAGGATAGATACGCTCAGAAGTGGGTTTCAGCTAACTGGAGACATCCCATGTGCTCTCTGGGAAGTCAACCACAATCTTGTGCTGCTGTATCGGGGGGAATTGATGAAGGGTTGATTGACCAGCTTTGCCCTGAATAGAGATAACCATTTCCTTCTTAACCTTCCACCCAGTGCTTTGGTAAGCAGAAAGTCTGTACCAGTGCCAAATGTGTAATGACTTCACTAACAGTGGTGACATGTATGCATGTTCTGCATGATCCTATTTTGTTGCTTCTTCTGTTGGCTATGAACAACTCAGATAATAGGAACCTCATCCCTGCATCTCTCAGCAAGGGGAGCTTCAACCTAAGCTTTGAGCAGGTTATAAAGAGGAAGAGAAAAAGTACATCAAAATAACAAGAGGCAAAATTGCATGAACAGGTACTGACTTGGTAAAAAAAACCAGCATGTGCTGTCTCAAGGGCAATAAAAGCCATATTACTGTACTGGGATTTGCACAGTCATGAGAACCATTGCAAGGTGGAGGCCACCTTTACTGCAAAAAGCTGCCACAGTGTCTTAGGATATTCTCAAAATACACGGATTGTGCCACATGGTGTAGTACTCATCAGTCCACAAGGGCCTGGCTTCTGCCACTCTGTTCTCTAGTCTATTCTCTTCTACTCTTCACTAAAGGAACGTTTAGTAAATAGCTAAAATAAATAAAATTTAGCAACAGATTATTTTTTCTTGCTGTCTCATAGAGAGATAAGCGTGCATGCAATACGTAATTTTATTTTAAGCAGCTTTCATCTATTTCGTTTGTGACCTCAATTTATAAATGTGCATGGAATTAATTCATCATCTCGAGACAGGCTCCTCAGATAAGACCTTCTATGGTTTTTTTTTATATGTTTGAGTATAACGTTACTGCAATTAACAGAACTCTTTCATAATCCAGTTCAGCTCACTGCTTTATTCTAATTTCTTGACAGGTTTTCTTCACTGCTTGTGCCCGTGTGTATGCATGCCTACAGACACACACAAATGCACAAATGTATCAAGGTAGCAAAACTATTCATTGTCATGCAGAAAAGGGATCAGTGCCCTGTAGGTGCCATGTGCAGGTTACTTAAAATTCACTCTCTCTTTATCTCCAATACTTTCTCACCTGCTTTGTTCAATAGCATACACATTTTTAAATGACCAAGGAGGAAATAGATGCCCTTTTTACTAAAACTTTTTTTCCCTTCTGTGCAGCAGCAGCTGCCTGCCATGTTATTGGTTTTTGTCCCTAGCAGGCTTTTTGGGTGCGTGCCAAGGATTTCAAGTGGGGAGCAGGACGATTTGCCTCTGAATAGTGAATGGAAAGGCTGGGTGTGGGTACACTCAGCCACACCAGGCGAGGTAGATCAGCCGCTTCCAGCTCACCTGGAGTAATTAATTCAATAAAAAGTTAATTACAATGAAAGGGAAAAACAAACTTCCATACAACAGATGGTAAATTTTTAGTGTGATGAAAACTAAAAAGATTTTCTTTTTAAACACCAGTATGGTGTGCCCTAAGTGGTATACAAAATTCTCTTGGTATACACTCAAGTAATTGCATATGTTATTTCTGTATACTGGCTCTGCTGTGCTTTTGGATATGTATTTCCTTCTGTTTCAGATATGTGTGAGTTCTTCTTAATAAAACTTTTCATCAACACATAGTATTCCTGGCAGAGTATGTTTGTGGCTTAGTTGCTGGAGGAGTTGCAAGACTTCCATGTCAATCAGTCCTCTTCTAGAAACTTTTAAACCTGAGAGTTGGGACATCACCCAAATTGCAGAGAGGAGCAGATGCCTTATAAAAACTTAGGCTGGGTCACAAAGAAAAGCTTTGTCCACTCCTTTATCCAGAAAGAGCCCTGGTGTAAAGTTTAGCCCTTTCCCAAAGCATTTGGCTGATCCAGCAGCTGAGGAACTGGCTGGCCAGTCAGGAGGTGAGTATGTAGCTGGGAAATTTACACAGAGGGCAATCCACATGCATGTTCTGCTTAGCTGACAAAATTGAGTGAAAATATGGAAGAAAAGAAAGAAAAATACACTGAGATGGGCACAAAACCATTCCTTACTAGAAATGGGCACAAAATTTTATGGTAGGGGTCATAAAATCTCAGGAGGAAAAGCTGGGCTTTTAGTTGAAATAACCTTGAAAAACTGTGTTTAATTAATGTCAGTGCTTGTAGAATAAACTTTTTCTTGACAAAGAGAAACTTAGTGTACAGAACAGAATTTAATTGTGCTAGAACAATGTTGAAAAGACAACTCAAAATTCCTTGCTGTTTTGCAAGCTAGCAACGTGTTTATAATGATTACTGGCTCAAACTTTCAGAAATGAGAGACACATAGGAATGCATATGAATTTTGGAAGAATCCTGATCTTTATAAAATACTGAGCCTCTGCATGAGAAAGCTGAGGCATTGACCTGAGTTCCTTCCAAGGCAATCCTTCAGTATCAACTGCTACAACTGATCCATGTATTTAAAGTATTTAAAACTGAGAATATTGTGCAGACTTAAAGTTTTTAAAACTTACCTAGTCCTTCCTAGTGCATTTTGCATTTCTTCCCTTTCACTGGATGCAGTAGGAGGTTAGCTTCTTTTCAAAAAGCCTGATGGCATCAGACAAAAATATGTCATTGAGCAGGCAGGAGAAGAAAACCATTGTTGTTCTCAGTGATGGGTTTGATCCCACACCAGTTTAATGCTTTCCATCTAGCCAACACATACAGAGCATTTATCAAAATTGAAGGCTTCCAGCTGGAAGAGATCTATTCAAAATACTGACAAAATTTTCCATAATTTTCAGAACTAGATTCCAAAAGTAGGCATAAGAAATCCTGGTCCTAGTGCTGTCAGTAGGCAGACTCAGTGTACTCTATTGCATAAGGGATAAAAGGGAGGTGATGATTTATTCTACAAGATAGCAATTTCCCCACCTGCTCCCACCCCATCTGCAGGTAATTAAAAGTTGCTGCTGTAGTTAATCACACTGATAGTGTAGACAGACTTCAACCACAGACCTGGGTGGCACTGCTGGCAGGGCTGATGCACAGCCCAGGTGTATTTAGCACCCTCCTGGGGATCCTTCTTGCCCTTGCCTTGCTGTGATTCCAGGCACCTCTGACAGCATGGAGACTCTGCACCAGCTATCAGATGAGGTGCTGTCTAAGAAATAGAAAATATAGGGACATGCTATAGCAAAACACACACTGTGGTTTTGCTGCAAACTACATGCTGAATGATTTTGACATGAATGTTTTACTGGTCCATACAATGAGAGGACTGGTGACACTCTGTGTCTGCTCTCTCTGATGCAGATCTTCTATTCTCCACAGAAGATGGACAGCAAGAAAACCTCACACAGTGAGACTTGATGTGTGCTCTGTAGCAGTCTTACTGTTTGCTGCTATCACACACTAAATTTATCGAATGTTGTTTGGTTTTTCAACTGGAACAAATAAATCTGTCAGTATTTTAACTTGAGCTTGTTCTGCATGCAGCAGTTAACATTCCTTAAGCCTTTGTGCTTGATATTGTATTTGGAAAACTCACTTCATAATTATAGGCGGGGCTGTTGGGCTCCTTGTTGTTCAGGCTATTCTGGACCTGAACCAAGGTTTTGTAATGAAGGAGACAGTTGTCTCAGGGACCCTTGCTTGATTGTTTTTCTGATAGACCTATAAGATGTAGGTGCACAGGGCAGGGGGTTGCATGTGAAAGAGATTACTTTCATGGTAATGACACTTAGGAATCACCCACATCAGTAGGATTCCTTTTCTGCCCTTACCACCAGGTTCTCACAGTTGTTGTCAGGGAAAATTTGTGATTGTGGTATCTTATTTCTTTTGTCTACCCAAGATGAGAGGTTAGAACAAGGTCAAGAGAAATACGTCTTGCTTAGAGATGTAAATGGTAGCACTCTGCACTTGAAAAGATCTATAAAACCAGTGGCATCTCAGATCTGGTATCCACAATGTGGTTTCACATAAGATCTCAACCTTTCTGAGTCCCACTTCCTGATTTGTAAAACACAGATAATCATTTGTTATCTCAGGAGGATATTACTAAGAAAAGAAAAAAGGCAAACCAAGCACTGATACCCATAGAGCACAATAATGGTGGAGGCACTGAAAAGATTGTGAAAAAATTATTTTAAGATCTAAATAGAGTTGCAGCTGCACAGCTGGGGACCTCACACTGAGAAGAAGGAAAAAGTGTTATTGCAAAGTCACTCATTAAATATGCTCCATCCAGTCTGCTCTGGATAAGGTGAAATTCACTTGATAATAATAGACTTTAATTACTCACATGCTGTTGTAAGACACATAGAGTGGCTGAATTAGATATGTAGATAAAATCTGGACTTCCAAACTTTCGGATGCCTGATTTTGTAACCCAAGTAATACTATTCTGGCACAGGAAGATGGAGGGAGATAGGGTTGTTTGGGACAAACTGTAGATTCTTATAATTACATGTATGATTTCTAGTCCCTCTTTGTTCCTTCTGCAATAGCCATAAGCTTATAAGTGGACGAAACAGGGAGAAGAAAGGTCTTTTGGTCATCTAAAATACTGTAGAAGGTAATGAAATTATACCAAGACCCTATATTTTTAATATGATAAAAAAAAAACATTTTAGAAACACCCCCAGGAAGTCTTGAACATTAGACATTTGATGTGAGATATATTAATTTTCTTATGAAAATTATTTGGGTTACAGGATTACCATAAGACACTGATCAGAAGCCTGTCTCTGTTCAACAGGCTACCATGAAGGAATTTAACACAGGAAAATCCCTGCTCCAAAGGACCTTCAAACTCAATTATACCTATTCTTAGTTGGTAGAAAGGCCTGTGCTGTGCAGACAATGAGATTATTAACTCAGGGCATATAGCTATACAGCACAGTGATGTGCAGCCCTTTTAGGCTGCCTTGAAATCAAGAATCACATTCAGCCAATATCTTCAGCTTCCTTTATCCAGCTCAGATATGTTGGCAAAACTGAGCAGGAGGCAGCAGAGATGGGAAAGGGAAAGTAGCAGAGCCAGGATGGAGAAACGTGGTGAATCAGGCTTACTGCTTCTATATCAGCCTATGGGATGTGGGATAGGTTGAAAAGAGTGAAGAAAATACAGCTACTACTTGGCTGTTGGTTTTGGTGTCCTGGACATCCCGTGCATCCTGACTATGTCTTCACTGGTGGTGGCAGCTGCAGCCATTTGAGTTTCCAGGGACTGGGAAAACAGGGAAAATAGGCAGCTACTGTGCTGGCTACAGCAGCCTGCTACCTTAGGCAGTGACAGGGTTTGCTGTTGCAGCAGGGCCAGGAGGAAGCAGCCCAAGCAGAGAGCTGGTTGTTCATATTTGTGGTGAGTTCCTCAGCACTTCTCTCTAAGTGGCCCTGCAGAGCTGTGCATTGTGCCACAGCTGACTAGTCCAACTCCTTTCACCTGTACAGCTCAAAGATATGCACACAAAAACATGCCTTGTGGCCCTCTTCACTCAAAAAGGACAGCTCTTGGTTGAGTTTTCCCTACAGTGTGGATTTTGTAAACTGAAGTTGCCTCCCATGGCCCTGACTGAGGTATATGGTCCTTTGTTTCTGTTTTGTTTTTACTAAGCTGCTTTACTCAGCAATCTTATCAGTGTTCGTGAAACTTCAACTGTAATGCATTTGTTTCTGCTTAAATGCTTTTTTACAAAATGGTATTTTGTTTCTGCTGCTTGAAATTATATTTAACAGTATCCAAGCTAAATTTATGCAAGCACGTTTAAAGAAGGAGCCTAGATATAATGCATTTTTAACCATGTGAAATATATTAGTAATGGTACTTACAGAAAGAAAAGAAAAATTATTGTGGCTTGCATTAGTTCCATCTTTGCAGTATGCAGATAAGTACCATACCTTTGACAGTGTAACTATATTAGGTTTGCCTCAAAGCTAGCAGTCAGCAAGCCTTGTGCACCACAGCCATAACAGGTGTCTGGTGTAAGGGGTGCTGTGGTAGCAGGAGCTCCACACTCTTTTCAGTGTGTTGTCTCCCACAGCTCATAACCGTCTGCATAAAAGTAGGAAAGACAGAGCATGGTAAGTATCACCCTGACTGAACACTTGAGGAGTGAGGTATTCTTACAATTAGCAGAAATCACAAGGGAAGAGAGGAATATTAAAATACAGACTTGACCTTGTCCTGTTCTGCCTTCCTCCAGAAGGGGGAACATCCAAGGAAAGAAGAAGTGTCTAAGGAAAGGGGAAGTGTCCTCACTTGTTCTTTTATTTTTCCTCCTTAACATGTGTTTTCTGTATTAGAATGGAAGCAGCTAAAGGAAGAAATCCAGCTAAAGGTGGCTGAAAAAAAGGTTAAGGAAACAAAGACTTCTTACACTGTCATAACTGTAATAAGAAAGGATGTGGTAACATCTCAAACAGAAGACTATTATTAAGTGAAAACCAATGCGTAATCAGATGTAGGGCTGGCAGACTTCTTTACTTAGCCAAAAATAAGCAAGCTGTTGTTTCTAGTTTTTCCAGCTGCGTTCAAACAGTTTGGTAGCACAGATCGAAACATGAAGCATTGTTCTGGCAGAACGGATGATGCTCTGCACAGCACTTGACTGCTGGTGTTCAGGATGCCTGGCTGCCAGGCTGGTTGTCAGCCTGGGAAGGATCCAGCCAAGCAGGGACCTTTCCAGCTGCCGTATCCCTGTATCCCACCAGCATGTGCAGCCCTTCCAGCACTCAGCTGCTTTTTGCTGTTCAGGAGAGACTGGGCAAGGCTGGAGTGACAGCAGAGGGTTTTGGGGGCTGTGGGTGAAGCTGGGGATTGTTGCCTACTTCTCTGGAGGCCTCAAGCACATTGCCCCAGGCCTGGCCAAAATCTGAGCTCTCTGCTCTACAGCCTCCAGCCTCCAAAGGTGCTTTACGTTATCCTGTCTCCAGTTACTGACAGATCACACTTCATTCATTGATAGAAAAGCCTCAGCCTTCCTGGCAAAGCCTTCCTACCTAACCCTACTGGGAAGTCAGGAATTACACATTTTGCTGGTGAAAACCCCTCAGGGGCCAGCCCAGTAGCTGTCTGTGAAACAGGTACAGGATGTGATCCTGTGAGCAGGGTCAGCAGCTGAGAGCAGTTCTTCCCCAGCCAGGGCCCTGGGAAATTGTCTTTGTCTCAAGGGTCCTCAGGAATATTTCTGTGGAACAATATGTGCTTAGAAGGAGGGAGGCAAGTCCCCTTGCTCTCCCGTGCCTACCATCATTGCCATCAGGCTGCTGACTTGAACTTCCAGGATTAGGGTGTGCAAGGTTGCATTCCATCAGGCAGCAGGAGGAAAGCTCTCCTGCATCCTGGATGAGTGTTTTAAGGACTGCGTGAATGCAAAAAGCCTCCACGATGGCAACTGCACGCCACAAAAAGAAAACTTGGATCCTGCTCAGAAAGAGTGAAGTGTGAGCTATGTGTGGTTCAGCAGGAAGAGCCACATGCTGGGAGAAGGAAGCCAGAGGAGAGGGGACACTGCTGTGGAGAGCCAGAGGAAGAGGAAAGATTTAAATCCCACCTCTGTTCTCAGCACCTTTTGCTGGATGGTCTCTTGAGAACAGACATCTCCCCTTCCATGGGTTCTTGTTTTCGGTACCATTCTGGGGCACCTGGAATAAGGGAAAAGGTGGAAGGATGGTTTGTACTGTCTAATTGCAGGCATTGCAGCTAGGTCTGAATGGCACAATGACACCTGCTAGATACCTCAGCCCAGCTCAGGACACTCTCCTGAACACTGCCAAGCACCTCGTAGGCAGCCAAGGGACTCATGAGGACTGGACTTGCTCCTGGGTTCAGTCTTTCACACATGAATAGCAGATAGACCACGCCTTTTTCCATCTTGGCTCCTTTTCTTTGCTTTATATATATATATATATATA